>NW_017306761.1:274171-284556 GCF_000935625.1 Nanorana parkeri | reverse complement strand
GGGCTTGCGATGATCGCAATGATCGAGAGTACGATCTGCCTGTCCAAGATGGGCAGATCGTACGTTTTTTTAATGACTTTACAACCATCGCAAGATGTCTTGCGATGGTTGTAAAGCGTATGGCCACCTTTAGATTTGCTGCTGTTAGTGACAGGTGCGTGCTGCTAGTTCACAGCAGAGACAAAGTTTACCATTCTCTCAGCACAGGGAACCAAGCCTGAGAACATTAATCTTCAGATTGCAGTCATCGAGTGGTTAAAAAAATGTTAATGTAATTATACTGATACTGAAATCATAAGATATAAACAATTCTCACTTTTCCACTGAAGTCTGCTGTTCTTACAATAGGAGAACAGATAATACAGAATGCAAATTAGCAGCTCTCTGTTATAGCACAGAAGCTGTCTGCCCCCATCCCTTCCAGTATAATATGGTGCCTGGCAAAGCAGCTCATGCAATGGGAATCTTTGCAGTTTGGGTGTTATAGCTCACACAGCACAGAGCCGAAATAAGCCAATCAAATTGGGGATTTGTAGCTATTGTAGGAGAAGAGCCAGGAATCTTTCCACCATGCATCATGGGAACTGGACTTTTGGTTTTCCTGGCTTCGTTTTGCTAAGTTTCCGCATGCCGACTTGATTTCCTCTTAATATGGACCCATGGCTACACAAAACAAACAGAAATGATACAGATACATAAAAGCAGGCACCATAAAATGCTAGGACACAGAGCCGTCCCTATAATGTGGCAGACTGAGTTTGTTGCCTCAGGCGGCATCTCTTTGGACAGACATCCCAACTCTCACGGATGTTCTGGGAGACTCCTGCTATTAAATAGCGGCTCCCGGCTGCCAGGGAGCGAAACATTTTCCCCAAATAGAGGCTAAGATGGAACCTTCCTTGGCTGTACAGGATAGGAGGGTGTAGTCCTGCTTTAGGCTAGGTTCACACCTAAGCAATTAATTGTGCGGATTGAGTCGCACGATATCACGCAAAACACAGATTTACATTAAAGTCAACGGAAGTTGTTCACACCTTTGCGGTTTGTCACACGCACAAAATGTGATCCAAAGAGATGCCGCCTCAGGCAACAGCTACAGGCTACTTCATTAAAAGGATGGTCCTGGGGAGGAAACTGTGAGCTGAGCGATTTAGTGGTTATATGCTCAGCTCGCTCAGCTTTTGTTACAGAGCCACAGTGGGATACCTACAGGTATTGAGAGAAGTATATTCTACTCTGCCAATACTCATTTAAACAGGGTTTATTGTGTTTGGAAGTAAATTCATTCAAGCCCAATTCCAGGCAGAGTTTGTTTTTCAATCTTTCATTTCCACATAAACACTATCATTCTTTTATTACTTCAGGAGCTCTATATGCTCCACTTAAAGCACCAGATTTGAAGCAGGGAGCTGCACATCTGGCTCCTGCTGCATGAGAATGATGTCTGTGAATGACACTGGTTCCGGTGTTGTGCTTCTGCCGCCATCATTCTGCTGTGCCATTCACAAAGCATACACGTCATCACTGTGCTGTGTGAATAACAGAGCGGGGAGAGGGAGGGTGGAGGCACATCACCAGCACACAGGTCGTTCATAGACCTTATTCTAATGTAGAAGGTAGCAGAGCTTAGAGAGCTCCCGAAGTCATAGCAAATTAAGTGTTAGCATGAAAATGAAAAATAAAAAAAATATCTGTGCATGTAAGTGGGGGCATTAAAACCTTTTGAATGACTTACGATCATCTAAGGTACATTTGAGACTTATTCTCATTGACTTCTATAAACATCTTTGGCAAGCGATGGCAAACGTTGCTGGCTAGATAAATAGAACACAAAGCAAAGTGAAGCAAACACATTTTAAATTCTAATGGCATTCCATTGGCATTTTTGTTACAGAAAAGGCATTGGCTTGACAAGGTGTTTGGAAAACTTTATTGATGGGAAGCAAATGTTTTTTCTTTACGCCTGTGTGAATGAGGCCTTGTAGCCAAAAACTACACAGAGCTGGTAGCTGTTGATATTGTCCTCCTTCTGGACCTATTCAGAATTGATGTGCATGTTACATCAGTTGTGAGTGAACTGCTGTATTTCCAAGTGTACTTTTTTGGAGGCAAAGTCCCATTCACATGAACCTGTCACGGGTTCTACAACATATGTGAAATAACAAGCATTTTTCATGGAAAACTCACAGGGTAGGGTAGATGGAGCTTTAAGATGCATTTGCTGTATTGCAATGCATTTCTCTACACATGGCTTGTCTTTTTCTCTTGTATTGTGTTAGTAAGAGGAATTCTATGTAAACATTTGGGAAGTTCACAGCATTAAATTACAATGTTTTTGGCATACATCTGTGGTGCTTCCACAATGACACAGTCAAATCAAACAAACCTTATAAGTAGAAAATGCATTAAACTCAAAGCGTATCTAAACCCAAAAACAACATTTTAATACATTGCAGCTTACCAATCTCTAAATGCGGTGGCTGCTTTCATTTTCTTTTTTTTTGGCTGATCTAGCCAGAAACACACTTTCCGTCTTAGGGTGGCTCCACTTCATGGAGGAGCAATGGAGCCACCCTTGGACAGAAGCATTGACATTGTCCTATGGATAGGGTAGTGTTAGATGCACTCCAGCTAACACTTTTTAAACAGTTACAACAACTTTTTTATTTCCTTTGGGATACAGATTTTACATAAATTAATAAAAGCTGACCACTATAAGCATCCTTGTCATTGTTAAATGGTTTGTCTCAACCCCCATGTGACACTTTTGCTGGACAGCTTGGCTTGTTGAAGGATCTCTGTGTGCTGGCCAGGAGATGGCCTCATATCGGGAGATTGTATGTACAGTGGTACCTCAGTTCACGAACGCTTCTGTTCGCGAACAATTCGCTTCGCGAACAGGAAGTTCAGCATCATTTCTGCTTCTGTTCGCGAACTCCACATCGGGTGACAAACACAACTACAGCCATCTTCCCTGCTCTTACACATGGTTGTGGCTTTCTCTAGTCGAAATTGAGGTCTGATCACAGTTTGATTCGGTTCGCGACCAATTCGGTTCGGGACCAGAATCGTGGAACGAGTTACGTTTGTGAGGTACCACTGTATATGTTGTGCATACCATAGATTCAAGTATTAAAGATTAATTTGTGATATATTTATGTCATTAATGTTTTATTGATTTTTGTGGGGGTCCAGGTGATGAATAAGCTTTTTTACATGTGGAAGTTTTTTATTGATTGATCGTCAATTAGGTTTGGTTCCAAGAATCTGAACTCGCACAAGAAGTTTGTTGTCAAATTTGGTGACAAAGGTGCATATTTGGCCAAGGACCATCAAGGAGACATTAGAGGCCTCCCTGTTTTCTTGAGATTTGCCTCATAGAAGTCAATTGGGGTGTATAGCGCATGCATGACCAGAAGAGGAAAACCTTCACCACAGAACTAGAACTCAGTAAATATGCATCTGTGTAAGGAAAGAGTGGGGTTAGTTGGGTCAGCTTGAAGGGGCCAAAAGGATAAGTGCACTTATCGTTGAAAGGAAGTTGAAAAATAACAGACTTACTGGCCTGATCACCAGGGGAAAACATTTAAAAAAGAAAACTAACGCTGACACTTCATCTAAGAATTGGTAAGCTACAAAATGTTAAATTTTTACACTTCAAATGCATTTATATTCAGATGCAAAGTGCATCGCAAACACTCCATAAAAGTGTAGGGACCCTGCCATAAGCAGAAACGTCTCTAGCTTAAATTTAGAATTGTAGATGGGCTATAGTCAGTCTGAACTCTGAAATGTAATAGTCCTGCTTTCCTTGGGTTTTCCCAAATCTTAGATTAATCTCCTCTGTCTGCTGTTGTTGTTTACCACGACAGTAGAAGTGATTTTTTTCTGAAGATATGGGTAAACAATGTGATTTAACAGCCTTTGAACGTGGGATGATTGTTGGCGCTCGGAGCCATGGAGTGAGTATCAGCAAAACAGCAGAATTCGTTAAATGTTCAAGGTGTTGTTAAAGGTATTAAAGACATCACCTTTCAGCATCTTGTGGAGTAACGAGACGGCCCATCGAAGTCATCTCGTGGAGTTATCTCGTGGCCCAACGAAGTACTGATGGGGTGGTCATAATATTCTGGCCACTCAGTGTATATATATATATTTGGGGTGAATTTGAAGAAGTTCTCTTGCCTCCTGGGCTGCAGCCAGGAGAGGAGGCTGTGTTGGAGGTCTTTACCTCCCAGACCTATGTCTTAGGGGCCTGGAAGTTTTATGCTGTCTTGTTGCAATGGTACACCTAGAAAGAGAGACGCAGGAAGATGGCTACCTGTGTGGAGCATATTGAGGAAAAACTTAACTGCTGAAGAGTGTTCTAGAATCTGGGAATAAGCTGCTGGCAGTGCACATCGCAGAAAGGTCTGGCTGCTCATCCTCTAGATCAGAAGTGGGTAACTCTGGCCCTCCAGCTGTGCTTTAACTACAAATCCCAACACGCCTCTGCTTCTGGGAGTCATGCCTGTAATTGTTAGTCTTGCAATGCCTCATGGGACTTGTAGAGCCACAACAGCTGGAGGGCCGAAGTTTGAAAAGTACACATTTGCTCTCTTGGCTTTAAAGTTCTTATTTTTGTATTGCCTGTGAGGAGAAGTCTGCAAGCTGCATCTTGTTGCTTCCTGTGCCCGAACCCGTTTACTGAGGGTATTGTGCTCTAATAAACTCAATAACTGTTCTAAAGTGACTGGTGCCCAATTTATGTCAACCCACAAAGAGTCAAGAATTCCTCCTTGAGATTTGAGATGTTAGCCCACCAAGCTGATTGGGGGTCCTCACCTACCAGAGGTACTGGGGTGCTACATAAGATGCATCACATATGCATTTTACATAGATCCATAATTGTGTTCTGAATGTGCCTAAAAGCATGAATATTTGTAGATATATTTTGTTTGCTTCTAGCTTAGACATCTGTGTACACAATTTTGAAACAAGAATATACTTACTATAATGGGCTGCACATAGAATATTGCTAAAAACAGGGAAACCCAAAATCATGCAAAAATAAAGATAATTATACTCACAGATGGCTGTGTAAGTTACAATTAGTCTCCAGCATTTTCTTTTCCATTTTTTTTTTTTAATTTTGCTTTTCTTCAGTAAAAATAACAAATAAAAAAACAGCTTTTGCTGGCATACTCACTTTTAGTCTGGATCTGTCTCTGGCGTCATCAAACTAGCCTATGGTACATATAGGATGTTTTAAAAAAAATAGCTGTAGGGTGGGCTTCATGAACTGAGTTGTGTAGTTGCTTTAAGATGTTTAGGTTTAGAAAATGAATTGAGTTAATGGATAGAAACCCCTAACATGAACTTCTCTGATTTGCTATCTTTTGGTCTAAAAGTGTTTTGTTATACTGTTTAATAAGTGCCACAAAATACCTTTTGATCATGTCAGACCTGACTTGTGCCTTGTGCACACTTCCTTTGCTATCTCAAGGAGTCTAATTAGCAGGGATAGGCACTTGTGATGCCATCTAAGGGAATCGGCGGGTCAGTCCGGGGGGAGGGGGGGATGTGCAGCTTTGCCCTAGGCAAGGCAGCATCGCCGCTCTCAGCGAATCTGCCGCTCCAGGCAAACGCCTTGTTTGCCTCGCGGCAGATACGCCTCTGAGCACACATACAAAACATACTACACACACATACACCACATACTACATACACATACAACACATACTACTCACACAGCACACATACAACACATGGTACACACACAGCACACCTACAACACATACAAACCACACAGCACACATACAACACAAATTACGCACATGTTACACATTCAACACACGGACACATAGTACACACACAGCACACATACAACGCATATATTAATAATTTTTTCTGAAACCAAGTAGAAGAAAATGGTAGCAGTCATAATGTTTTATTTTACATGATTTTTGTGCAACTGTTTATCAAACTCAGTAGAAAATGCTTTCAAATACATTTTAAAAACACACAAACACAATATAATGCCCAATTTTTAAAAAGCGAGGTTGTGTCAAGTAAACAGATACCAAACATGTCAAACCTCAAAATTACATGCTCCCATGAAATGGTGAAAAACTTTGGTGCTCAAAATTGTCCAGCACTTTAAAAATCCTTACAGGTCATCAGTTTAGAGTTAACCATGGGTAATGGCTCTCAAATTATTGCTTTCTCTCTAGCATGCTCGGTGATGTCTAACATGTGTGGCACAATCATCATTTTTATACTAAGGTGCATCTTGCTCATGCGTTTATGTTCATATGTGACTGTATGTGGAGGTGGAGGGGATTTGTGCCTTTTTTAGTGATTTTATTGAACTCAAATTTTCTACACTTTTTTTCCTCTAACTTTATTGCTATGTGATAGCACATTGGAGGTGACAGGTTCTCCTTAACGAGGCAATAGGGGTCTATTAGATCCCTAATGTTACTTTTTTACTTCAGTGAAGCTAAGAATAATTAGATGCATCCCAACATCCCAAGCTACACCAGCCGGTGACAGAGCTCTGAAACTGGAAGTAACATACAGCTTGTTGCTTTGGGTTTCATTCTTCACATTTGCATGATCAGCGAATGTACATTCTGTAATCTCCCTCCACTCTCCCCACTGATACCTGCCACTGGTGTCCTGGCAAAGGAGCCTAGGATAAATGGAAAGCGGGTAACGTCATCTAGGTCCGGTGAAAGTGATTGGGCGGCTGTTGATCATATCCACTAGAAAGCCAATAGTCAGCTTGTTTACAGAGATAAACAAGGGCCATGCTGCTGTCACATAGGCCTTACAGATGTGGCTGCAAAGGGTTAAAGTAGTTTTAAACTCTCAAACGTTTGTTCAATAATAAATCCAGATCAATCAACCCAACAAAGAATTTCTTTTAAATTTTGCCCAAGAACTTATAGTCATTATGTTTCAGAACAGCTCCAACTCTCTCAGCTCTGCTTCCCTGAACTTCTTGTTCAATATAAGATCACAAGAGACAGAGCAGTCTCCAGCAAATCTCTGTCTACTAGCTTGGAAGAAGAAGAAGGGAGGAAGAGGTAGGAGTGGAAAGCAGGGGGGAGGGAAATTACTTGTTTTGCTGCCCATGTGTATTTGTGGAGACACACAGCTTACTAGCACACACAGGGGTGGCTCAATAGGACTTTTTAAGGGAAAGGAGCCACTCTAAAACAGGATATCAGGGCCAGTACTCAGAGGGCCAGTTGATTCTGCAGGAAGCTAACACTTCTCAACATTAATGAGCAAAGGAGCAGCGTCCATTTTAAGTGATTAATTCAACTTTGTGGGAACAGTTTGAGGATGGCCCCTTCCTGTTCCAACATGACTGCACACCAGTCCACAAAGCAAGGTCCATAGAGAGATGGATCAGCGAGTTTGTGGTGGAGGAACTTGACTGGCCTGCACACCTCAACCAGATAGAACACCTTTGGGATGAATTAGAGTGGAGACTGGGAGCCCGGCCTTCTCGTCCAGCATCAGTACCTGACCTCACAAGTGCGCTTCTGGAAGAATGGTCAAACATTCCCATAGACACACTCCTAAACCTTGTGGACGCCTTCCCAGAAGAGTGGATGCTGCTATACCGGCAAAGGGTGGGCCAACTCAATATTGATCTCTACGGACTAAGACTAGGATGCCATTAAAGTTCATGTGTTGGTCACTGGACAGAGGTGTTTATGCTGATTCATTGTCCAATGAGAAAGCTGGAGATTAATAAATGATACAGGAAGCTGATTTGCTGAAACAGGAAGATTAATTGGTTATTCAGGAGCTACACGTGTCACCTGTCTGAGCAGTGTGAAAATGTGGACATATTACGAGATTAGTTGAACAGAATTACAGATCCTTTGGTAGGTAAATCATTAAATGTGTAAGTATTTCAACTGCGTATTTAGATGTTTGCCTGAAGTTTTGCTTTAATGACAGATCATAAAACCCATAATTTTCACTTGTATAAGTTCGAGCTGTTACAGATCTGTAGCTAAAGGACTCGTATTAAACCATATAATATGTTACATTTATAGAAACTATAGAAAAGAACAGAAAAAAGGGAAGGCAAAAAAAATAAAAATAATTAAATGAAAAATCCCATGTAATGTTGGCCTCTGTGGGTGTAAGCGGTATATACATCCTCGGTTGGGTTGGTTTAATGTTCCAGAAGCCATTAGGAAGCACAGCAACATAATCTGGAGTACAGAAACTGTTCTGAGGCCACCTCTGACCCATTTCCAGCCGTATCAGCTGGGTAACCCCATCCCCCTCCCTTTTAATGCCTTCTGCGGTTTTGTACTTGTCCTTCATAAAAACAACCCGAGGGTGGAAATTATTCAAAAAGGCTCATGTTTGACACCTCATCTGTTCCAATCTGACAGCGATACATAATGTAACAGGCTGAGAGTACGGCAAAAAAAAAATAGAAATGCAACTTAAAAGGAGATTGACTCCATTCCAAGAGGCCATAAGCGGTAACAATGAACGAAACATGATTTATTTTAGCGTGTAATCTTTACAGTAAGTCATCTCTCAGACGTTTCCCACTGACAGAATGTAATAATATTAATGCCCTGAGCAATCGCAATCACGACCAAGAGAGGTATTTATCAGGCTGCCAATTCAAGTAAATGCAGTAATGTAACATGTTTAAAGCAAGCTAATAAAACAAGTCAGCAGAAAAATATTACACAGCGCTTTCCGCCTCTCCCTTAATCCCCGCTATAAGTTACCAAAGCGAAAATGTAAATCTCGCTCACTCCATGTTCCGAACCCCCCCTTTTCTTCGCCTCGGGATTTAGTGCCGCGGAGTAGAAAGGGGGCACCAAATAAAATACGCTGACCTTTCCATCTTCCCAAACATACTGCTTGTGGATGGTAATAAGATATTAAAATTGCAGCGACGATGTGTACAACCGTTGAAGAACGTGTAGAAGGCCCTCTCTTTCGATGTTTTAAGGGATTTGCAGTTTGAATAAATATGCGCCACCTGCTTCTGTTTCATACATGTAATAAAGCAGAAGGGGCCCTCTATTGCGGCCCTCTAATTACAGCATCAGAGAAAGCTTCACATTGCTGCTGTTTAAATGGCGCAATTTGCTGAAATACATGAAGCGGCCTGATCCCAAGGGTCATTGCCGGCAGTCACTCTAGCTGTGACTTCAGGGCTCTACTCAGTGGCAACTGGTCGGAGATCTCAACTAGGAACCATTAAATATTTTATCAAACAGACTCTTAATCAGGTGACTTCCACCCCCCTCCCCACCAGGAACAAGCCACACAATCCATAGACTGGTTGCTTCTGGTGGTCCCCCTACATACACCTCAAGGATCCTCTTGACTCAATTCACTGAGGCAGTGCCTACAAGTATAATATACAGCTGACACCAGATACATCACCCCTTGCTGTGCTAATACATCCCATTTCAGTGCTAATCAGCCCTTTTCTCTCTTCATCGCCCAGCCCATATATACACACAAGTAAGTCCAGCCAGTTTCTGATGCAAGACATTTGTGTATTTCCACTTTTGCAGCTTTATTGGGACAACATCTATTTTATATTTGTTACATGTTCCCATTCACAAAGCATTAAAAAAATATTTAAAGATAGACGGACCCGGAGATAAATCGCGGGGGGCTGCATGACTGGGGGAGGAATAGTCCTCGGAGAAGGGGTTAAAATAAAGTGAGAATCAGTAGATCTTACCTGATTGGAGGCTGGGGTCAGGTGTCAGGGAGGAGTCACCTGGGATGGGACTGCAAGGGCTGAATGGCGCCATTTCTGGAAATTCAAAGGTCAAAGGGTGGTTCTCAAATTACACACTTTGTTTTACCCTACAACAGAATAAACATTACAGTCCTTAACGTATTAGGCAGAATCTTTTCCAACACTATGACTTGTCAAGGCTCATCCAACAAAGCATTATCCTTCTTTCAGGGTGACTCAAGTTCTGACTTAGTCTCTCTTTTGGAAGATACTCTTAAAATACTCTTAACTATCTTCCTCCAGAAAACTGTATCTTTATGTAAAAACTAGGGATATCCCGATACCACTTTTTCAAGACCAAAAACCTCACTAGATGTCCCCACACCACCTAAATACTACTGATGCACCTTGTCCCGGAGTGACAGGGTGGGTTACTGGCAACCAAAAGGGAGGGATGTAGCCTTTAGGCACTTAAAGGAGAACAATGAGGTGAGTGCTTTTCATTCACCTCATAGTTCTAGCCGACCTGTGACAATGAGACTGTCACAGGTCGGCTCAGTAGATCGGGAAGTCAGCAAACACATACCTGTGTTCACTGGCTTCTCGATCCTGTCACGGCTCTCTGCCGTGACAGGGGAGGGGCTGGATTCCCCCC
>NW_017306761.1:273259-274104 GCF_000935625.1 Nanorana parkeri | reverse complement strand
CTCTGCCTCTAGATAGGCAGAGCCAGCTGTCACTCACGCAGCTGGGCGGATCTCGACATCGATGTCGGGATCCGCTCCGGCTGCGTCGTCCCAATATACCTATATATCTCCAGCCCCAACTTTTTTTTTAATTTAGTTTTTAATAGAGGGAAATAGGATTACATGTCTGTCAGGATGTTATTACTGTCTGTTACCATGTTGCCAGATTTACCTTCACATACTACCAGGGCAAGAAATGAAGGTGGCAGGGGTCAACCGTATGGGAAGACTGAAACAGCAGTAAAAAGCTGACAGAGGTTCTGACCATTTTACTTAAATGATGTGTTTATTATTACAGATTTGCTACAATTTCCTCTCCCTATGGAAAGTCCCCTCCAAAAAACCACAGAGGCAGCCATATAACCCCAGCATAGTTTCTAAGCCTTCCTTTGAAATGATAGCCCCTTGCCATTCATGCAGAATCACAAAAATGGGCTCTCCTCCCTGGTGCCACATACTAAATATGTGGCATGTGTTTGTGTTGGGTTTGTGCAGCATCAGCACCAAGACCAACCTGTCCCTGGCAGCTCCTGGTCTCAAATTATTGATTAACAGCTGGCCGGACTGGCTCCCGATCAGGTGACAACTGTGATACCCATGTAGACCTAAAAGAAATCTCACTGCTCCAATTCCTTAGCCGCTACCAAAACTCCCCAGGTGCTGGTCTAATAGGTGCGTCTCCACATTGGAATGTAGTAGTATACGAACGGACCGCACTATCCAGAGAATTCCAGACGTTATTGAAATTCACAGCAAATCCAGTATAACAGTGTATGTAACAGCAAATACCAGCACCGCAACCCCCC
>NW_017306761.1:263014-273218 GCF_000935625.1 Nanorana parkeri | reverse complement strand
AACCACCCCGCAACCCCCCCCCCCCCCCCCACCAGCTACAACCTCTCACATGTTTCACCCGTAGGCGTATTCATAGAGGTCAATCACAGTGATCACTGTAAATGGAAGCCCCTCCTGTACTGGTACAATTGTATACATTGTAGGTTGAGAAGTCTGATGTAAAAAGTAAATACCTAAAAAAAAAAGATAAAATCTTTCAGTGTCCATGTGTTTTAGATAGGATTAAAAAAACCTATATTCAAAGTCAGTACGAGTTTTACTGCCAGTTTACTGGCAAGTATCAGTACGTTTAGATAGAATGAAAAAAATACAAAATGCACATTATTGTTTCTGGGCCCAACTACACATACAACAACAAATAATGCACACATACAGTATGGTATCTCTGTGAATGTCAGGAGTAGGATAATTTATTTTGGATTTTTTTTTGGTAAAGACAAGAAAAACACAGCTTAGTTTTTTACAAATGTATATTTATTATTTTGGGCCAGGTTTCCTTTGATAAAAAGAATCATGAGATATTCATTAACATGTACCACCAAATCAAGGTCCAATTTGTCCTTAAAAGAAAAAAACAAGGTATGATTTACCTGGATACACAAAGTAGTTGCAATGATATTACAGTTTTACTAACACGTGCTGTGCTGCCTCCAGCAGTTGTATGACAATGCAATGGTATTGTTATGTATTGTATTATATAATTATTATGTATGTTATGCTGCCACCTAATGGTTATTGAGTTCACTACACCCACATTTCTGTGTTTTCTCCTATATGTATGATGTAACACCTCCTTCTTCCTCAGTGTAAGATTCAGCCATTTTCAGGCCTCATATGCACATGAGAGGAAGGCATTATCCTTTTTTGACCTTCAAATACTGTCATTTCATCCATCTGCTACATCCTATTGTTTGTCAGAACCTGCTGCACTCAATATACTGTAGATGATCTTGGATGCAAGGTATTTGGTGAGTTCCGCTATCTGATGAAGATTGTCTGCGGCAATTGTATCTGCTACATTCAGGTCATGTATAGAGGTCTCAGTAAGGGATACATCAGGAGGAGAAGTAAACAATCTAGGACAACATAACTGAACTGGAAAGTGAGCAGAATTGGAGAATTTTTCCAAATCAGCTATGTTGTCCTAGATTGTTCACTTCTCCTGCCTTCTCCAAACTCTTCACCCTTTAGTGAATAACCCTATATATTTTTTTTTATATTTTAACAGATCTAATGTAATACTGCATTATGACCCCTAGATGGGGCAGTGGAGCATAGGAAATAACTAGGTATGCTCCTCAGCTCCATCTAGTGGCCATAAATGTGGATTTACATTATTACATTAGAAATAACATTCAACTTATAAAGAAAATGTACTAAGAATGTTTGTTTCTTTAACTATTTGCACAAAACAAATGCAGTGTGAATGACTCTGTGAATTGCTTATAAATAGACCCCTATCTCTTTTCAGCAACAAAACAAACTTTCCTGCCTGTTCACAATGCATTTTAGAATGTCCGCTGAACTGCGCATGTGCAGCACTGTGTATCATTCTCTGCACACTTACTGGAATATTCATACTGGAATGAATGAGCTGCCGTGCGCATGCATCCAATCAAGACAGCTGAAGTCTCGGCACCGGGAGAAGCCGGGGAGCTCACAGACATCACATCACTGAAACATAGGTGAATATTTGGAGACTTTAGTTTAGTTTGCTTTAATGTAAAAACCAACAGTGGAAGATGATGAGTGCCATACAATTACCAGTGACCATAAGGCATTGGGGGAGTCCCATTTGTGGACAGATCACGTGTACTGATGTCTATTTCTGGGACGCTATTTATAGTTTTCAACAGATAACACTTAATTACATATGTTATGTTACATATTACATTTATATCCTTAATATATTGCTTTGTTCCATTTTATTTAAGCTTTACTTCCAACTTGTTAATACTATTCTATGGCTTTGTTCAGCCAACTAGGGGAGAGCATGAGTTACTGGTGATTAGGGAATAGTAGGAAGAATAAGCCAGAGTTATTCCTACTTGTGTTGGGCCTCCGAAATGTCAGTGGATTCCAATAAATGCCTAATAGCTGACCTGTCAACATGTGGTTATTGAAACATGCAAATAAAAACATCTGCAGTATACACCATAACATCAACGCTTAGCAATCTGTATGTTTTTATAACTTTTGCCCGTTTTACCGCTACAAGGAAATGTAAACTACATATTCAAAGAAGTGCTCGGAATTCCAAACCTGATTAAGATATCCATTGTAACATGTTCACATTACATGAACTGTACTAACTGGTAGAGAAAATGTTTATCCCAAGGTAGACCTGTCCCTTGACCCGTGAGCCACATGGGACACTGGGACTGTTGTGGCTGACCGAACCACAACAGTCCCAGTTTCTCATATGATTCATGCATGGCACCGTGTAACGAACCTACCGTGTGTTAGAGTGTGGCAGGTTTGTTATGTTGCCATTCATTTGAATAGCACTCCAAACGCACCTCCCAGCTGCAATGCGTTCGCTTTTCCTCCACACATGATACCACAATACCATGTATTGTGGTTGAAAAGAGTAGTGTATGCAATGCACTGTAATGCACAGTAGGTGCATTGCACGATACCAACCGACTAACACATGGCATAGGGGTGAACAGGCCCTTATTGTCCCCACATGGCGTGTCCACTGTCAGACAACCATAACTGAGCACAGGTTAGCGATTGGTCCGTGTCTGGACCACGGGTCAAATGGGAATAGACAAAGGGCATATACAATATATGATATATACAGTAGTTTAGCCCTGAGTGACAATCATACTATTATGTTATATGGGGTATTGCCAATACTAACAGTGTATCATGAGACACTGATGTTACAAATGGCAAACTGCTAAGCACTTCTTCTACGGGCATGTTAGTGCTCAGTACAGGGCTTTTGATGAAAATTAGAGTGTTTAGTAAAATTACCCTGGCCTGTAATCCATCCCTAATTCTCAGCTTGACATTAACCTTCACCTGAACCCTAGCACTTAACCCTTAACCTAACCCTAAAAATTAGCCTTTGCCTACAGAGCTAGGACTCTAACCTTGAAATCTAACCCCTAACCTGAATCGTAAACTAAACCTGACATAAATTAGCCCCTAATAAATCATCTCTTAACCTTAACTGATAACAGTCACCTAATTCCTACTGAATTAACTGCTGAATTAAGTACAATACCTACTATAAAGCAAAACGTAATGTCAAATAAATAACTAAACAAATTGAAAAATCAGCTTTTCTATATTACTCACCTTAAGTCCAAGTCCCTCACAGTATTTCCACTCCACTACTAGAAGTTACCAGTATTCTGGAGTTACCATCAATCAACCAGGGCTGTCCCTTAAGTATGGGGGATGTGTAAGGGCCATACACATCTCCCCGCTCAGCTCTTAGCAACCCGGATGCTCTGGCAAGCGTCCTGCCCACCTCCTGCCAACCTGTGACTGTCACTGGTTGCCAGGAGCTGGGTCGAATGCCAAGCCAGGTAGGGAGGGTCATGTCACTCAACCACCAATACACCTCTCCCCTTCCCGTGCGGCAAAAATGCTAGTGACGGCATTGCTTTCAACCCACTTTCTCCGAGCCCAGGCAATGATCGGAAGGACCAGGCCAGCTGAAAGACTCTTGATAAATATACCTCACGCAGAGACCCACAGTGCCACAAGATCTCCAAACCAATTCACCAAACAGGTGTAACCAGAGTTGGTTACACTCAATGGAAATCTGTCTGTTGTCAACCTATGTAAGCACATACAGTAACTATTATTATGTACCAGAACGTCTGACCGATTCAGTGCCGATTTTGTTTTTTTTGATGATATTAAATTTCAGTTGTAAAAAACACTCTTGTGAAGTAGCTGAAAGTGATATATTCGGCATATTAAAGTAGATCTCCAGGCAAAACACCAAACTCTGAAATAATGATGTAATATGAATAGCTACTAGCCTGTATTTTCTTTTGCGTTTGAAAAAGTCATATCTTTTCGCCCTGATGAAGGGACCCTGTGTGGCCCCGAAACGTTGGCTTTTTTCATTGTGACGATTTGTCCAAATAAATGGACATATTGAATGATATTACTGAGTGCTGGTGATTACTGGCTTCTGAACTTGCTTTGCTTTTTTTTTTTGCCAGTAAAAGATCATGACACCTTCTTTATATGAACATCAAAATTGTCTATTCATAAAATGAAGCAAGATCCAACTGCGGTACTCTTTTATTCACAATGGACAAAATCCAGGTGCACATATCTTGCTATTATAAAAATGTAATGACAACAGCTTAATCTTATGAAAAGCAGTAAAAGACTTATTGTCAGGCCCACTGTCCCCCTTTTTCCTGGTTAACCTGAACCCGCATACTCCAGAGATTATATAATTGTAGGTACTAAAATCAATCTAAAGAAAGGCCAGAATGTGGTGACACATTAAGATCTGCAGCCAGAAATCTGCAAGCGAAGGACAACAAAATGTACAGAGCTCAAGGGACAATGCTTCTAAACAGGAAGGACACGGATTGAAAGAGTGCTTGATAGACAAAGCTGTGTTAATCTGTAGGATCAAAGAGAACGGCGGAGCACTAATTCCGGCTGTCTCAGTGTAAACAGAATCTGCATATGGTAAATATGCTGGATACAGTTGAAGAAAGAGCAATACATGAGGCTCATCTCAGAGGTCGCACAGCCGGGTAATAACAAAATTGCAGAAATTTGAAATAAGGCACAAAGGCCAAAAAGGGTCTAATACACTGATTAGACCTGACAAGGTACTTAGTGGGATATAATTCTGTACAACATGTCTCTGATTGCACCACTGAGAGCACTGCTTACCAATATTCCATGGCAGTAGGGCAAGTCCATGAAAAACCACTGAATGTACAAGAAAGTCAGATGATCGAGTCAATGATCGGGAAGGATCTAGGTGTTCTAGTAGACCATATGCTCAGGGCTGTCCCTATAGTTTTTTTCTGCCTGATGCTGTCACTCTGGGGGCGGGATGATGGGGTTGGGTGTTTTGCTTGTGGTTTTAGCATTGTGCTCCTGATTTTGCATTTTGCTTGTCGGTTCAGGGGGTTCTCTTCCTGATTTTTTGTTCGGAGGTGGGGGGGTTCGGAGGTGGGGGGGTTGGGAGGGAGGGGGGGTCAGCAGCTCTGTCCGGTGTCCTGTGCAACTCACTAATGTCACTGGTTGCCTGGAGCTTGGTGGGACACCAGCCAGAGCCTGCCGCTCAGCTCCTGGCAACTAGTGACATCAGTGAGCTGGGCAAAAAGCCACACTGAGCGCACCAGGTTGCTGCTTCAGGCTGCCTCATTATAGGGATGGCCCTGCATAGACTTAATAATAACATACAATATCAAGCTTCAGTTTCTAAAGTGAGCAAAATAGTTAGACTATTAAAGAGGTATAGACTCCAATGAGTGAGACCTTATCTGGAACTTGCAGTTCAGTTTTGGGCACCAGTTCACAAAAAGGATGTTGTAGAATTGGAGAAAGTACAGAGAAGGGCAGCTAAACTGGTAAGAGCTAGTGATGGGCTGAACACACCTGAGTTCAGATTGAGTTAAAACTTTAGAACATGGAAAAAGTTCAAACTCGAACTTTGAACTCAATTAAAGTTTACGGGATCAGAACTCAGAAAATCAAATGTCCCCTTTTTGAAGTCTTATATGCAAGTTATTGGCCATAAAAAGTGTATGGGGATTCGGGTCAATGAAAAAAAACACTTTAAAAAAAATATCGTTTTTAACCTCCTGCCGTCCGCCCGTTAAGAAAAAACGGAATGACGGCGGACTCGCATCCGCCCGGGATCGGCTCGGGAGGGCGTCAGGAGGAGAAGGGAGGGAGATCAGCCCTTGCTGATCTCCCTCTGTGCTGTGAATGCAGAAGTGATGTGTATTACATCACTTCCGCAATCAACGTTCAGTAACCCACCCAAACTGTTTATGCACATATAAACGTAAATATGCGTCAGATGCATCAGCGTGCGAAAACGACAATTGCGCCACACATGTTACATATCGCCGCGAACTTCGCAGTGAGAGCAATCATTTTAGGGCAATCAATCACTGATAACACTAAACTGATGAGCGGTAACAGCTTTTAAAGCATCGCCTAGGGCCAATTTTGGGTAATGTAGTATTTCGAGGTTTCGCGCGCATGTGCAATTTTAAGGCTTGACATGTTTGGTGTCTTTTTACCCGACATGACCCCATCTTTTATATTTTACCAAAAAATTGGGTAATAATAAATGTTTTAGAACTTAATATAGGGGAAACAGTTTTTTTTTTTCTAATTCTGTAAATTTTCCTTAATATAGTAAAAAATAAAACCCCCAGTGGTCATTAAATACCACCAAAAGAAAGCTCTATCTGTCCCCAAAAAAGGGTATAAAATTAATTTCAGTACAGCGCTGCATGACGGAATAAACGTCAGTCAAAGTACTGCAGCGCTGAATACTGAAAAATGGCCTGGATGGGAAGGGGGTTTAACACCCCGGACTTCAAGTGGTTAAAGAAGCAGTGATTTTAACATTGCTTAAAGTGAAAGAATAAAACATTATTTTAAATATCGTGCCTGGGGGGTCCCCTTAAACTGCCTGTAAAGTGGAAGATCTGTACAATGTATGCAACCTGCTGCAGCAAAAAGTGACATTGCTAAAGAAAAAAATGACATTTCTAAAGAAAAAAAAAAAGAGTGCGGTTCCCCCTCCCAAACAATACAAGACCCTTTAGGTGTGGAAGGAATGTTAGGATTTTAAATAAAAAGGTGGGAAAAAAAAGTGTGGGGTTCCCCCAAAAAGTCATACCAGACCCTCAAGGTCTGGTAGCAATTTTAGGAGCGACCCCATTTAAAAAAACAAAACAAATGTGTGGGGTTCCCCCTCAAAGTCATACTAGGCCCTTAAGGTCTGGTAGGAATTTTAAGGAGGAATCCCACCCCCAAAAGGTCCCCCCTAAAATTCCTACCCAGACCCTTGATCCGAGCATAGGCGTGGCAGGGCAGGAAAGGGGGGGGGGGCAAGCAAGCGCCCCTCTCCCCCTCGCCATAACAGGCCACATGCCCTCGGCTCTGGGAGGGTGCTTTTCCAGGGTCGCCCCTGGAAAAGCACCTAGTCCCTGGGCCGATGGGGACAAGGGCCTCTTCCCCATAAGCCCTGGGGCATTGGTTGTGGGGGTGTGGGCAGGGGGGCTTATTCACATCAGGGTACCCCTTTAATAATGGGGCACCAAGATGCACCCCCCTTGTGAATGGGTAAGGGGTACCCCTACCCATTCACTAAAGGGTTAAGATAAAGTTCAATAAAAAGTTCAGCCTTTTTAATTGAAATAAAAACATAACAAAGGCTTTTGACAAGACAAAAAAAAATGGATCCACCAAAGTAATCCTAGGGCCAATCACGACGTCCAGCGTTGTCCAGCCGGCCTGCCCGCTCGCGACAAACTCCCGCTGCAGAATGGCATTCTGACAGATGTTGGCAAAATATAAACAACTGACGTTTATGGGACCAAAAAGCACTGTAATCTGGCAAAAGGTTGCACATATACTTTTTCCAGCAACAGGGTTATTTTCTGTTTGAGACAAAACACTCAGGTGTGAACAGAGGCCATAGAGATGAATAGGATTCCTTGTCTTAAAGGAGAACTATGAGGTGAGTGCTTTTCACTCACCTCATAGTTCTAGCCGACCTGTGACAATGAGACTGTCACTGGTCGGATCAGTAGATCGGGAGGTGAGCGAACACATACCGGCGTTCACTCACCTCTCGATCCTGTCACGGCTCTCTGTCGTGACAGGGGAGGGGCTACAGCTTGCGGTATACTGAGCCTAGGGTGACGGGAGGACGCTAGTTTGTGTCCTCCCGTTACCCTAAGGAGGAAAAGCCTTAACCCCATAGTTCTCCTTTAAGCGTTTTGTCACACTTATTCTTCAGGCTAAAGATGCAAGAGGGACACTGACAATACCAAATACTGGATGTACACACGAAGGCCGGAGTTCCCCTTTATCAATAAAAGCAAGGTCAATGTTCTTAGTTAAGTTGAAGTGTGTATCTGTTCTCTCTGCAAGAGGTGATGTTTGCTCTGGGTAAACATATTTTTGTCTTGAACTTTTGCTTTTTTTTGTGTCTGCCAGCGGGAAAAAAAGCAGCTATTTATGAAGTGGAAGTTTAACAGATGCATTGCTAATGATTGGTAAGCGCGCAAGCCAAATAAATAAGAAAATCAGGCTCCCCACGGCATCATTGCAGAATACAGCACCTCACTTTCATTAAATACCTCCCTCTGGCCTACTTGACTTTTCAGCATGCCTTTTTAATAATGATATTTCAGCAGAATCTGCTCCCTTTCCACCTCCAACCCCCACACCCATCAACCGCGCAAAATGATGCCAGTAAAATAAAGTGTTATAAATCCAGTGACATTTCCAGTCAAATTAAGTCAGCATTAAGGCAGTGTGTTTACAGTGTGTTCAAAAAGCTCTTCCAATATTTACAGTGGTGTATAGTCCTAGTGGTGCAGCAGGGACTACGCTATATTACAATCCGTCTTTCACACCTGCACCAAATGAGACTCCCTGACCTTGTGACATACCAAGTAAAGGAAGGCGGCAGAACAAAGAAGCACTTGGTCCAATTTATGGGGCAGAGATTCAGTATATATATTTGTGTGCATATATTTGTAAGAATGTGTGTATATATACATATATACAGTATGTGTGTGTCTATACACACAGTATATATATATATATATACACATATATATACACACACACACACATACATACTGTATGTAGAAAGAGCAAGAGTTAGAGACACACACACGAACATGAATACTGTATATTGTGCTGGGCTGGCTTGCTTAGTAATGCATATCCAGGTTCATTAAGGAAGGTGGGTTTAGTTGTGTCCCCAGACGTGGTGTCACCCGGAGCGGCCCCCGGGTAACCCCCACCCCACTGGAGCGTCGCGCGTAATGCACATGTGTTTACCTGCCGGTGTCCATTTTGGTGACGGATGCCGGCAAAGAGAAGAGGGGACGTTCACCCGGCAGGATAAGGTATGCTGCCGTGTCCTCTACTCTCTCGTGCAACTGTCACTCTCTTGGTCCATGGCCGAGTGCCCAGACTTTTCAGAGGGGGTGACACCAAAATGACTGTCAGTCATTTTGGTGTCACCCCCTCTGTCGATGTCACCTGGTGCGGGGCTCAGCCCCCGCACCTCCTATGTGACGCCATGGGTGGATTCATTAACGGATAAAAGTATGTTTTCTTATACCTTATGTCAGAGCAAGATTCTTTGCCTTGCTAAACAAAAATGGCAACTGCACAAAGCCTAACAATTTGTGTTATCAACAGAGATTTTAGTTGGACAACTTTTGCAAAATGTGGAAGCCACACTGCCCCGTCAAGGCCCCTCTGTGTAGTGTGGTCCTAACTCTAATCTATAATTGCCTCCATCTTGGAACATATGTAGCAAAGGATGAATTGAGTGCAGAAGGTAGCCCATTCTTGCTTAAAAGCCTATCACTCTCTCCTCACAGCAGGTTGGTGAAAGACATCCCGAGCAAACACTCTTAGCAATTCACTCAAACCTGCTCCCTCTGTCAAGGATCTCACTAGTGTAATTTTACCTGGTGCCTCTCCAGCTGAAACTTCTTACCCATTTATTCCAAGAGTGCTTCATGAGGGAGAAAACTATGCTTCTAAGTTTTCTTTACAAGACATGGAAGTTTTGTGTCGAATTGAAATTTGGAAGAATTTCTTTAAATGACATTCAAATGCATCTGAACTTGAACGAATCTCTTTTTTTTTCCCCGAATTTCATCTGAACTTTCAAATATCTAATTCTAATGACCAGTACAGACTAAGAAGATCAGTACAGACTAAAATGACCAGTATGGACTAAGATGACAAGTACAGACTTATAGGGCCAGTACGGACTAAGAGGACCAGTGCGGACTAAGAGGACCAGTACGGACTAAAAGGACCAGTACGGACTAAAAGGACCAGTACAGAACTAAGATGACCAGTACAGAACTAAGATGACCAGTATGGACTAAGAGGACCTGTATGGATTAAGATGACTAGTACGGAGTTAAAGGACCAGTACAGACTAAAATGACAAGTACGGACTAAGAGGAACAGTAGTAACCAA
>NW_017306761.1:249133-262997 GCF_000935625.1 Nanorana parkeri | reverse complement strand
CCCCCCCTTTGTTTATGCACATATAAACGTAAATATGCGTCAGATGCATCAGCGCGCAAAAACGACAATTTTGTGACACGTTACATATCGTCGCAAACATTGCAGTGAGAGCAATAATTTTAGGTCCATCAATCACTGATAACACTAAACTGGTAAGCGGTAAAAGCTTTTAAAGCGTCGGCAATTTTGGGTATTGTAGTTTTTTGAGGTTTCGCGCGTGCGCACAATTGTAAGGCTTTACATGTTTGGTGTTTTTTTACCTGACGTGACCCCGACTTTTTTTGAGCCTTTACATGTCTACTCCTTTCTTTCCTGCTCTTTTCCAGAACTCCAGAGTCTCTGCATTTTCTCTCGTTGGCCTCTGTCAATCTCCTTGTCTGCAGTAGCCCACCTTACCTCATGCAGGTTCCCACTTATAGTGCAATTGAAGAAACTGAAGTTGACACATTTGGGTCTATCAAAAGTTTTAAAAAAACCTGTTCTACTCGAAAGCCTCTTCTACAGTCATTAAAATATTTTTTTGAACTTTGCAGTTTAGGCCTTTCGTTTGCATCATAACCAGTGTCAACAACTGGAGCCCACCTAAGCTGCTCACTCCACATGGAGGACCAGAAATCCTAATCCCAACAATGATATACTCCTTTGAAAATGGGGGTCACTGCACAACATCTCACAACTACTTATCCGCAACCTCCTCCGAGAGGTCAAAAAGACTCCCCAGTCTTAACTGAGGAAGACCCACCAATCACAGAGAGAATAGGCCACACAGGGAACTCCTAAATGGGCATAGAGGACAACTTCTTAAAGCTGAAGTTTAATATGCTATATTTTGCCTTCCCTTGTTCCTCCTTCACCCTATCAACAGGCTGGAGTTATGCAAATATTAAAATTTCTCGATGGGTAGATATCAATATGGAAGAGTGGGCATTCTTACGCAGATTGCATTTGCATGCCCTATTTAACACCCGCATGTGATTCTGAGCTTCCATAATTGCATGAACAGAAATCCAGGGACAGTTTGGCAGGTTCTGTCTGATTTGCTGCAACTTGCAATGCACAGTAGGGATGCATAGATACCAAGTATTGTACTTGGTACAAGTACAAGTACAGATGCTTTTTCAGCTCCAAGGCTAGACTAGAGAAAAACTCAAAAGTTAGAAGGCAGCTGTTTTTTTTTAAACAATACAGACTTATAATGTCAGCACAGTGGTGAAGTGCCAGGGCCCGGTCCCAGCCGCAACTGTTGCAACCCTGGTAGTTCTTGTGAAAATGCCAAGTATTGGCACTGGTATCTGAAATGGTATCTGTCCACCACTAATGCACGGTGTGAAAAACATACCGTGTGCAATTAAATCAGATGAAGCAATTGTAGTGCAGGAGAGGCATTGCACCACTGTGCAAGACTGGAAGTTCTGCTTTTAAGACCTCATATGCTACATACAATGGTCTATAATGGCCACCACAATAGTGTTGCATGAGTGAAGGAATAGTTTACATGGACGATACGATAATGCATACCCTGCAATAGTTTACAGTGACATTGGAAGTCAGCAATGAGTTCACTGTAAAGGACGTGCACAGACATTGACTAGCACAAACTGTGACAGACAGGTGAGTACTGCCAGACATTGATGGACACACTGCAAATTGGTGGACAGGCAATGTGATACGCAAACATGGACATTGATCAAAACATGCTATGCTATGCTATGCTATCAGCATTAGTGGAACATATACAAATTGACGTTGATTGATAGACACAGATGGAGACAGACTGGCATTGATGAGCAGAGATTGAGATGAATGGACACAGAGCCACCAAAAATGTATGTAATTTATCAGACTACAACAGATACATTCATTTTATAGTTATACAAAACAAAAATTCATGCAGAAGGCCCTGCATTCTTATGAAAGGTCTTACTGTCTAACAATTTTAAAACCCACTGCAATATACCCCATTAAACATCTCTTAGATTGTAAGCCCTCGCGTGCAGGGCCCTCCATTGTGTCTTGAATTGTATTGTAATTATAATGTCTTCCCTATGTTGTAAAGCGCTGCACAAATTGTTGGTGCTATATAAATCCTGTATAATAATAATAATTAAACCCCAGTCCTATTTTCCCCCTGCAAGGTTAAACTATGCAAAATACTCATAAGCACCTATGATGGTCAAAAAAAGTCAATGTGAACATACAGGCTATTAGGCACTGGATCCTACACATATACAGCATTTCATCCAGCAATATAGGGAACTGAATTTTTCTCAACAGTGTACTATTTGTAATTCCGTGTCTGTAGATGATAACAAACATTTGTTGCAGCAAAAGTCTGATGTTAAACATTAATCTCAATGTCAGACTATAATGTGCAACCCATACATCCCACTTTGCTGAACTGTAACATATCTAGATCCTCAACTGCACATCGGACTCGGCCTTTCAAATTCTATATATATTTTTTAATATATGCATTAATGTATCAGTGAATCAGCCACGTCACATGTGTGCACAGAGCAGACGCTCTTTATCGACAAGCAACATGCGCTGTAATGTATCACACAATTAAATGTGCAGATAATCCAGCCTTAGAGCCGGCATATATTAATGACTATAACAAGTCACAAATGGTCATCCCTACTCAGCTGTGGGTCACAGATCATCTTAAGTGCACCCCGCTATGGAAAGCAATTCTGTGTCATGCAATCTCCGACATAATATCCTTCCCTGATGCAACTTTATTAGGTCAGTCCACTCACAATTTTGATAATGGGACCTTAGATTGTAAACTCCTTGTGGGGTGATGTGACTGTACAGAATGTAAAGTGCTGCGTTAACTGACAGAGCTAAAACAAAAACCTGAAATAAGTAAATGGTAAAGTTATCTAGAAATTAAAAGAAGACTTTTGAAAGTGATGTGACCTTAAAAAGTAGGGGAAAGGAGGTAAAATATAAGAATTAGGATTACCTAACTGTTTGCAGCTTTCATTCATGCAGGAGTCATTGTCAGTGATGTCATAACACAGAGGATGACCTGCCTGACAGCCCAATCCTGCAGATTACATTAAGAAAGTGTCTCTCCTGGTTTATTCTGTGGGGCTCCACTGCCACTTTGTCAGCATGGGCTTGGTACCACTAACAGCAGGAGAAGTTCCCAGCTACACACCACCACAGCACCCGACATGGGAGTCTCTCCTGCTTCTGAGTCAGACAGGACCTGGTGAGAAGTTATACACTTGTCTACATACCTCCCAACTTTAGAGATGAGGAAGAGGGACACCTTCCAGCACAATGTATTTAGGCAATGGACACACGCCCAGCCATGCCCCCAGTTATGTGGACCATTGCCAATTTATATTCTGAAAATGATTGGTTAAACCCAGAATTGCCTTTTTCCACCACTACTTTTCCTTTATACTGGCTTTTTAAAATAGTAAACAAAATAATTAAGAGATAAGATGAAGGTTTTAGTGTAGAATAACAAAATTATACAAATTCTACAATAACAAAAAGGAAATAGGGACAGAGGGGTTTGGTTCCAAATAAGGACAGTTGGGAGACATGTGTCTCTACTATTAAGTTTAGGTTTTTGCACATCTGTCACTGTCTTGCTTGAAATATGAAAAAAGGAAGGCGGACTAATGATCAGGACCTCAGTGGAGTCAGGAAGTCATGATTTCACACATCTGACAATACATAATACAGACAAGTGCAATTGATTACCTGTCACATAAAAATATTTAATGGGGTGTTTTTATACCTCATCTCTCTTTCATCCCACTAGATGTGCTTGGATACACTGCATTATTGCTGCCAACGTTCACCATTTTTGATAACCCCGTGAATGTGTGGTGAATGTTTAGTGTACATTTGCTTACAAATCTATAATACCACTTACTCGTTGAACCACCATAGTGCTGGAGCAATTGTTTCATTTTTGCAAACATGTTAAAATCCAAATTTTTATATAGAAAATTATTTAAACCCCCCAAACAATTATAACATTTTCTGAAAGCAGAGGCCTTGTAGAATAAAAAAAAATGATAGCTGCATTTGTTTTTATGTTGCACAATATTTGAGCAAATGTTTATCAAGTCAATATTTTTTAGAAAAAACCCCCACTAAAATTAGTTTTAGAACACACGAACAGAATACAATACCCATTTTTTGGGTAAAGAATAAAAGATAGGGTCATGTCAAGTAAATAGATACTAAAGATGTCACACGTTAAAATTGTGCGTGCCCATGCAAATGGTGAAAATCTATGGTACTCAAAATCCATTGGCCATAGACGATGCTTTAAAAGGTTTTACTGCTGATCAGTTTAGAGCTAACAGCAAATGATGGCCCTAGAATGATTGCTCTGACTGATGTTCGCGGTGATATGTAACATGTGTGGTGAAATAGTTGGTTACGTACATGTGCATGCCCTATGCATGCGTGTATATTCGCAGATGGTGGGGGCTGCGGGGTTGTTTTAAGGGGTTTTTTTTACATTTTATTATCTTTCACTACTTTTTTTTTTACCCTTTTTCACTTAACTTTATTGTTATCACAAAGCTCCCTGCTTTATTCATCACAGAGCAGATTAGGGAACAGGTGTTCCTTTGTCTGCTCCCGCTCTCCATCCTAAATAAACTGTTTGCCATGGTCTTGGTCTCCCCAAAGGAGTGGGGGACACTAAAAACCATGGTGGGGGGGGGCAGCTACCCAGGGCACTTGTATGTAACAAGCATTACCTGCTAAAATATCATACCAAGCTCATGGCTGCTGCAGCCATGATCTTGGTACAACCACTATAGGATGAGGATGTACAGTATATTCACGGGTGGCGGTCCTGAAGTGGTCAAATAAGGTTTTGTTAATCTTTTTGTAAATCAGTAGATTACACTTTGACATATTTTTCCTTCTTTTTTTTTTCTTCTTTCATCTCATCTATTTTTCATTTTCTTTTTAGGTTGTATATGATACTTTTACTTTATAAAAAACGTTATATAACTATAACATAATAATATCAATAAGTTATTTATAAAATAATTCAGTGAAAATAAACTTTTTGTGTGTACGTATTAGCTGTGTTCCATATCACATCAAATCAATTTGTGAATGAGCTAAAGATTTCTTTACTTACAAATCACTATTTAAAATGATTTGTGTATAGGTGTATTTGGTAAGGATATTATAGGATACCAGGATCACGTCACTCTGGTGAGAGCCATATGGCAAATTTGGCATAGTTTTTGCACTTCCAAACCTTCAGGCTGGTGTCACACTTTTACTTTGCAGTAACGCAAGGTAAAACAAATGATAACACAATGCATGGTAAAGCATGAATTAAGAATGGTGCACCAACGCACCTTGGAAACTCACCCCAAAGCATGTATGTTACATTGATTTGAAAAAAGTTAATGCAATTTTTCATGTGTTGTACATTAACATGCAAAGTAACACATGTTAACATGTGTGCAGTAATGCACTGCAAAAGTGTAAAGGGTCCCTTAAAATGAATGGGCTGTCTTAATGCAACACATGTTGATGTGGATGTGGTAACCCACCGTTACAAACTGCATACGTGTGAAGAGGCCCTAAAAAGACCTTTTAAAGCAAAGATCAGTGAATACACTGGGTAAAGGTTTATGGAGAATGTCCGGTTTATGTGACATTTGCCAGCAGTATTCTCTGTTTAGGAACAGATGTCGGCAAATGTTGCTCGATCCCAAAAATAGTCAGGTAAATCTTCTCAGCGAATGTGTAATGGATTTGGTTAATGTGGAGAGAATGTGCATTGCTCTGTAAATACGCCCCCAAGTAGCAGCCCACATATAACTGGCAATTTGTTGATGGGTGGACACTCCAAGACTTACCCATCTTTTAGATTCTGAGATCTTTAAAAGACAGCAAAACCTTCCCACCACCAACTACAGAGTCTCTCTCTTCATGATGCATTTTCTGCAGTGAAAATAAATTAAATATTTATTAATTAATATTCCATATATTGAAGCAGGTAGGAAGTTGGGGACTTTGTTATAGAGACATTCCCTGAAATTCATTAAGAATGTCATAGACTCTACTCCACCTTCTTTGGCAATGTGGTTCCACAGAGTAGATTAAATCAGACTGATGGAGGATTTGACTGCCTCCTTCTATGGTAAACAAGAGCGGTTCCAAGCTACCTGGTATTCCTGGGTCAGGTGTACCAAGACTTCAGAGTAACTAAATGCTTGCAGCTCCTGATTTTGTAGGGGCGGTTCTGGATGCCTGGCGTGGGAATGATGTATGGCCGAGAACCTTCAGGCCATGACCCTGTGTCCTTACCCCTCCTACCTACTGTTGCTCTCCTCTCTGATCAAACCCTAAAGGGTCCTATGTTTTCGGATGGCCCTGTGTATGCATGTGTTTTTTTTTCTGCGTCTTCCCTTCTTTTTTTCCCTCTTATTGCTTTACTTTTGCTCATCTATTTTAGTTCTGTTGCCTTTTCTTTCCTCCCTCCTTTACTCATCTCTCGCCCTTTTCACTTTGAGTGAGGACTATTCCTTCTTCCTTTGGCCCCTTTAATACAGTCCAATCAGGAGGGGACCCATGCATTTATCCCCTCCTGATCGGAACTGATGTCACCATTGTGATATTCGTGCAGAAAATGACATTACCGGACCCATGTTAGTCTATGGGCAGCAGTATGTAAATGGAAGGCATCCATTTACATCTAGTTACCCCTGATCTTGCTTGATCAGGTCCAGAGAAATGGATGCGCCTGTTTTTTCCTGACCTGGCCAGAGGCAGGGGTACACAGATATAAATGGATGTCCATCTGAAAAACTGATAGGTGGACCTGATTGGATAGATCGTGTGAAAGGGGCCATTTTGTTTTACTTTATGATAGTAAAGCTTTCAAATAAACTCTCTGAGGCACCTTGATGGCTTTAACCTTCTCTGGGATACGGGATGTTGTTTTTTAGTCCTCCCATTTGCTTGTATGATTGCTCAGCTGTATCAAGATTTATTCATGGATAGGGCTTAGTTTGTTAAATTTGTTCCTAGAGACACTCATTAGAAATCTTTCTCTGGTCTGTGTAACAAATGGCGCAACTTGTGACAGATTCAAGTAGCTGTCAGTATGGTGTACGGTATATAAATCTGTTGCAGAATTGCCTGTGACACACTACTTACACATGAGACCCGCTTTACTCCAACATGGAAGAGGTCTTATTTACCTCCATTTTTCTTATCACCAATCTGTTGTAAATAGCAAGAAAACTCCATGACCCATCAAACTCCTGACAGATAAGACGAGGGAAAGCTGTCCGTGGGTGCTGCAGTGACAAGCACATTGTGCCGCTAACATCCAGATACATGAAATAAGTCACTGACACTCCAAACTCCTTTATCGACGTTTAGACATGTCCACAAAAATATCACGAAAAAATGAGATGTTTCAGGGTCGTAAGGGGATCTTTTATCAGGCATACAATTATATGCCTGATGAAGGGATCCATTGCAGCCCCAAAGTTTTTATTAACTTGACACAGGACCTTTTATTTTGGACATAACGCCAGCAAAGTGTTGCAAATGCTTTATTGGTTGCCACCATTATTGCAGTTGTCTAGACTTAGAAGAAGTTTGTTGTCATCTACTGTAAGCTGTAATTTGAGCTTAGGTTGGACTTTATCTTTAATGTCCCAGGTTTCAATTAGAATATTATGTTTAAGTGATGCCGCCTCAACCTAATCACTCAACTATCACTTTCTCAAACAGTTATCTCCACACAGCTACCCCCTCTTGTATCACTTGCCCCTCCCTTGTAGATTGTAAGCTCTCACAGGCAGCTCTTACCATCTTGATTTGTATTGTAACTGCAATGTCTTCCTTATATTGTAAAGTATAAAATAATAATGATAATATTAGTAATAATATTATTAATAATAATCCTGTGTGTGTGAATGGGTGATGGCTGTATCCTGTTGAAGTGTAATTTCAATTGTTTGACAAGTTGTCAACTATTTTAACAACACATTGGGAAGTTATTTTGTATGAGGGATCTGTAGTCTCTTGTACTTTGCTTAAATGTTGCTATTAAAGGATAGTTTGTAATACGGTTAGCTCAAGTGCCTTGGTTTTATTGATCACTTGCTTCATATTTTAATTTAGTCGACCTATCCATTTCTTCCTAGGCAACTGTAACATTTGTAAGATTGATAAGTCTCCAACAGTGTGGGGGGAATTTTATGTGAACCATTTCCATCTGGTTATGTGTGTAATATGTAAATACTAAGTAAACTTACAAAACTGGCAATATTTCATAATGCATCATGTAAATATGAGTACACGCGTTCCCATTAGTCTGGAGCTGACCATCATTTGAGTTTTCTCTGCATATCAATGGACCACAAGTTCCAGTGGGAGCTGCTGTTTTGTAATTCCTGAACAGCTGGAACTACCTCTCTGTTTTGGTCAGCAACCATTTATATTATAGGTGTGCAGGAAGACAGGACAATGTGATTATTTCGTTTCAGTGGAACTTTGCCGCCACCTAGTGCTACAATATGAGAATGACTTACTACTAGAACTTGGTTTATATTATTGGATCCGATATAGCACAAATCTGGAAAAGCACTTTGTTTACAAATCTATACAATCTGAACATTCACAGACATTTTAATGTATGAGAACTCATCATCAGCAACCTATACTATGGTACAGCATGGAACAAAGAGTATACAGATTAACCCTAATAATGCATTGTGGGGGCGGGGGGGTTTAATAATAACTGGATCAGAAAGAATCTGGAGCAGTTGCCCATTGAAACCAATTTTCAAAGCTTACATGAACACACTGAAGAGAGAAGCTGATCGGTTGCTATATTGCTATAAGAAAACTGTCTGCTCCAGTTTTCATGAATTCCCCCCAATGTAGTCTGCTGTTTTAAGTTTTGCTGCTAGGGAAATATGGCCTGGCATGAGATAAATAATCACAATGAAGACTTGTGAATATGTTGCCATAGATACAGGTGGTGTTCTCAGTACAGTTTCGGGAGCAGTGTAGGCCTTCAGAAGCCTTCTGTGCTTAGTAAATATAAATGATTGTTTGAAGAGGAATTCCAGCTCCTACTATGTTACTATGGGACAATCCAAAATTACCATAACAGCTATTTCTTACTATAGTCTATTAAGTAAAGCCATATCAGCTCATATTAATTGTTGGCAAGTACCAGGGACATGAGACCTATCATTTGTATTCACTTTCATAGAGCAGCTTGGCCATGAACTTTTTAAAGCTTTAGAACATCTTAAACAACCTGGAGGTGGTGGGTACCTGATCCGGAGCTAGCCAGAGCCATGGCAGCACTGCAGATAATGATGACAAATGGTGTGGACATTGAGAAATATCTTGTTATAGCATGGTATAAGTTGGTTATACCTTCCTTTAGCACCAGCTAAAGACCACTCAGCCCTGCTGGCCAGGTCACAGTTGGGACCCTGTGTGAGAATACGCATCATCATTCTAAAAGGAATCCACTTACACATACCCATTATGCCATCAGAAGAGAAATGTAAAGTACCTGATGTTGAGTACCGAGCAGCACTCTACATGCACATTTCCTGATGAGTAAGGGATCATTTATGTTGGCGTGGCAGAGTCTGCAGTATAAGGAAGCCCTGCGGGAGGACACACATTAAATATTAACCCTTATGCTGCTGAAAGATCTCATCTACTTCACTTAATAACTTAGAGGAACGATGACTACTAATCCCTTGTGACACTGGTCGTATGACTGGGCTACACCTCAGCCCCAAGCTGTTCTTCATCTCTTATTGTATTATCTATTCACATCTTTTCAAAAGTCACCTAAGCGGCAACATCAATAGCAACATTAGACCAAAATGTGTGTTTAATAAATACAAATGAACACCAAACAGGTTATTAACATGAGTGAAATCACTAGACAATGTGCTAAAGATTACCTCATCAAAGTTTTCCTTGCTGCTTGTTGTAACAAGGTTGGTCAGTGAAAGTCATATGCATTAGGTAAAAGTTGAGCCTAGAACGATGTGGTGGTAAAGAAGGTCAGGGATATGTATCACATAAATGAGGAGCCAGGACATTCTTACAATAGAGCCTTGGGAAGAATGGAAATTAGTGTACATAGGCAGACTGAATTGAACAAGGAAGAAAGTTGTTTATAGGAAGGATATATTGGGGTTGATTTACTAAAGGCAAATAGGCTGTTCACTTTGCAAGAAAATTTACACATTGAAGGGGAAGTTTCCCTTAGCTTGATGAACATGGTGATATTCCACATTGCAAAGAATACCCAATAATGTGCAGGGAAAATTTTAAAAAACAGTGTTTATGCTTGCACATAACTGGATAATAGAAGTCAGCAGAACCTAACCCCATTCGCTAAGCTAAGGGAAACGTCCCCTGCAAAGTGCACATTCCCTTGCAAATTGAACAGCCAATTTGCCATTAGTAAATCAACCCCATTACATCAATGTTGTATTCCAGCTTTCATGAGTCATATCTTGGATTGTACTGACATTTTACTCCAGCCTTTCTCAACCAGGGTCCCATAAACCCTTGAGGTACCTCGGGGTTCCTTGAGAAATTAGCAATTTCTGCCTTAAAGTTAAGTAACCACTGACAACAGTGATCATTTACGCTATCTGTAAGGAGGGCATTATCCCCACTAAACAAAAATGTAGTAAATGTAGTGGAAATTCTTCCCACTGATCTGTAATGATGGGAGCATTCTTCCCAATGACCACCAGTATCATGGGGCCACTCTCCCAATGATTACCAATGTAAGATAGACTTTGTCTCATTGATTAACAATTTAATGGGACATTTTATAGAAAAGTGAATCCCTTTAAAAGTAGGTTTACTTTACCAATGTTATGTCAGGCTGCAGCCTGCTTTTCTCAAAGCCTTGAAGCCAAAAGTATTGGGACGCCTGCCTTTACACACACATGAAATTTAATGGCATCCCAATCTTAGTCTGTAGAGATCAATATTGAGTTGGCCCACCCTTTGCAGCTATAACAGCTTCAACTCTTCTGGGAAGACTGTCCACAAGGTTTAGGAGTGTGTCTATGGGAGTGTTTGACCATTCTTCCAGAAGCACATTTGTGAGGTCAGGTACTGATGTTGGACGAGAAGGCCTGGCTCACAGTCTCTGCTCTAATTCATCCGAAGGTTCTATTGGGTTGAGGTCAGGACTCTGTGCAGGCCAGTCAAGTTCCTCCACCACAAACTCGCTCATCCATGTCTTCATGGACCTTGCTTTGTGCAATGGTGCACAGTCATGTTGGAACAGGTAGGGGCCATCCCCAAACTGTTCCTACAAAGTTGGGAGCATGTATTGTCCAAAATGTCTTGGTATGCTGATGGTATGCTGATGCCCTAAGAGTTCCCTTCACTGGAACTAAGGGGCCAAGCCCAATCCCTGAAAAACAACCCCACACCTTATTCCTCCTCCACCAAACTTTACACTTTGCATAATGCAGTCAGGCAAGTACAGTTCTCCTGGCAACAGCCAAACCCAGACACGTCCATCGGATTGCCAGACAGAGGAGCATTATTTGTCACTCCAGAGAACACGTCTCCACTTCTCACTTCTCTAGTGGAGTCCAGTGGCGGCGTGCTTTACACCACTGTATCGGACGCTTTGCATTTGACTTGGTGATGTAAGGCTTGGATGCAGCTGCTCGGCAATGGAAACCCATTCCATGAAGCTCTCTACGCACTGTTGTTGTGCCAATCTGAAGGCCACATAAGGTTTGGAGGTCTGTAGCTATTGACTCTGCAGACAGTTGGCGACTTCTGCGCACTATGCGTGCGCTGACCCCGCTCTGTCATTTTACCCGGCCTACCACTTTGTGGCTGAGTTGCTGTTGTTCCCAGTCGCTTCCACTAACAGTTGACCGGATTATTGGATTATTTGTAATTGGACCTTTGCCATATGTACGTTGGAAAATATTTTTGTATGTGTTTTTGGTTTGAATCCTGGCCAGGTCATTATATGCAAGGAGTTTGCATGTTTTCCCTGTTCTTGCTTGGGTTTCCTCCGGATACTCCCGTTTCCTCCCACACTCCAAAAGACATGCTGGAAGGTTAATTGGCTCCTGTCTAAAATGGCCCTCATAAGTATGCATGTGAGATAGGGACCTTAGTTTGTAAGCTCCTTGAGGGAAGGACTGTTGTACAAGTGCATTATGTAAAGTGCTGTGTAAATTGTCGGTGCTATATAAATGCCAATAACAAAGAAACAAACACATAAGAGACCGTTGCCTATTATAAACTTGTAAAAATGACATATCTGGAGTTTCTTGTTTGCTGGCATATACATTTGTGTCACCTAGACCTAGAAATGCATGCACTTGTATGGAAATATACAGATTAACTTCGATATGTAGCATACTTGAACATTTTCCACTGCATGCATTATTAATGCATATCAAAAAATTATCAATTTGCCAAATCATTTGAGATTTGATGTGCTCATCAATATATATGCAAAGTGTTTTTATAGATTATTTCCTGTTGCATCTTATGTGTAAGAGGCCAAGGTATAAACATTCATAAATATAGAGGAAACCGGTGTAGTAAGTTTGACCAATGGGCTGCCTACTCAGCATCCATATCTAGGATGATTTTTGGCTATGTCCCTATTCACTATATAATGTACAGTAATAATGTTACCCCCCAACACCACAAAGGGTTCATTCGTTTTCTTTAAAATTGTAACTGTATAGATATAGAACATAATGTACATATGTTGCAGGGGCGGAACTACTGCCGGTGCGGCTGCACCAGGGCCTGAGGCTGTGGGGGGGCCCAGTGAGGTCCTGTCACTGCCAACGGGCTTCTCAGCAAGGGAGTGGGGTCCTGTGACTCACAGCTCTGATTCACAGCCACGTTCCTAGTAACAAGAGGCAGGAGAGGAGAAGTGTGTGTGTCACATGCCCCGCCCCCTGCACACCGTCTGGCTGGGATGCTGTGAGGCCCTGACCGGGTGAGTCTAAATGAGGAGCGGGGGGAGCAGGATCGGGGGGAGCAGGGGGGTATGCGTGTAACTGCACACTGCATGCTGTTATTTCGTTTAATTTAAAAAATGGATTATAATATGGAACTTTACACTGTAATATTGCCTATTATATTCTATTTATCTGATTAAATAATTACAGACAGGGCCATCATTAGGGGGTATGGCCAATACCTATATGGGAGGTCTGGGCAGCCTGGGGGGCCCTATACATGGGTATCAGCTGTACCAGGGGCGGCATGGCAGAGGTGACAGGGGATGGGTTGGAGGAGGCCAGGCCCCAGCAGCAGCAGGTAAGAGGAGTTGGGAGGAGGTGCAGGGAAAGGGATCCCTGCGACCAGCCCACCTGAGACCCTGCAGAGCCCACCATAGAGTCTCAGATGGGCTGTGCAGGATCTATGGTGTGCTCTGCAGGGTCACTCTCAGGTGGGCTCTGCCGGGTCTCAGGTAATCCCAAAGTCCAGTGTGTTACTAAGCCCAGAGTCCTGTGCGTTACTAAGCCCAGAGTCCAGTGCGTTACTAAGCCCAGAGTCCAGTGCGTTACTAAGCCCAGAGTCCAGTGCGTTACTAAGCCCAGAGTCCAGTGCGTTACTAAGCCCAGAGTCCAGTGCGTTACCAAGCCCAGAGTCCAATGCATTACTAAGCCCAAAGTCCAGTGCCTTATTGAGCCCAGAGTCCAGTGCTTTACTAAGCCCTGAGTCCAGTGCGTTACTTAGTCCTGAGCCCAGTGCATTACTTAGTCCTGAGCCCAGTGCATTACTTAGTCCTGAGCCCAGTGCTTTACTGCGACATTGGAGGCGGCCGGGGACAAACACACACCAGTGT
>NW_017306761.1:174487-248865 GCF_000935625.1 Nanorana parkeri | reverse complement strand
GGGGGGCCCAAGATAAAATCTTGCACTAGGGCCCTTTATTCCTTAGGTCCGCCACTGATATGTTTCTATATGCAGCTGTTTAGAAGTGACTTGCTCTTTATTGTTCTAATAAAAGCTTCACATGTCCTCCTTGATTTAGAATGCGGTTATTGTACAGACTCACCTACGTAGACTTGTTCATGGTTTTGGTCAGAAATGATGGGAATATTTACCCAAGTCAAGAAGATTATGAGGTCATGTATCTCATTATGGGATTTCACAAAGCCTGCACACAGGATACACACCTGATTATGGCAGACGTTGTGTATTCTATTGCCATCAGCACAATGTTCATCTTAACAAAGCACAGGCTGGGAAAAGGAATTCAGACAAGTCAGAGATCTAGGAGCAGAGGGATTTTCTCAAGAGATGCAGATAATGGAAGGTGGGATGTCTGCTGGAGACAAAGTATTAGCAAACTTCTGATTCTATCCTTATTAATTCTCCTGAAGCTACCACAATGCTGCTACAGTGGGGAATTGGAGTGAACTTTTATTATTTCACGGCACGATGGAACTGGAAATTACAGCTAATTTTATGAAGATTTTATATCTTTTTGTGATATTACTCAGCCTGTATTTCACTGTTCTTGCTGTCCAAAAGAATAAATGGTGAGATGTACCTTACAATGGGATACATGCTGTATGCCTCTCCTCTACTTAGATTTTTCTTCTTTTTGCAATAAAAGAATCCCATATGGTGAGCCAGTAGGGTCAGATAGAACTAGAAGTTAGCAGTGGCATATCATGAACAACTCTCATCTCTGTTCATCACCAAATGTGTTTAGGCTTATTTAAACTATTAGTTGCATATTATACATTGGCACCAGGGCCATCCCTATAATGAGATAACCTGAGGCTATTGCCTCAGGTGGTATCTCTTTAGATCACATGGGGGAGGGTCTGCAAGCAGAGCAACATGCCCGGTCTGCTGCACAATGTTTGCACTGTGCCAGCCTCCCCCTTTCCAGCCAGAGCATCCCAGGTTGCTAAGAGCCAGGTGGGAAGATGTGTAAGGGCCATACACATCTCCTCTGGCTGGTGTCCCGCCCCAACTTCTGGCAACCAGTGACATCAGTGAGCTAAGTAGGAGGCCAGCCAGAGGCGGATGATGCAGAAGCCACCAAGGAAGTTCTCTCTGTATGCTGTATTCTGATGTAATGCCCTTCTAAGAAAGCAAAACTTAATTCAGCATTCCTCAAGATCTCAGTGATTCATCTAAACACATAACCAACAAAAACAACATTATGTTCTATATGAGTTCATGTGCAAACTGGAGCAAAAGCTTACACTGGCAATACACTGGTCGAAAATCGGACAAGTCCTGGGGAATGGGCCAAAATGTAAACACTGTGTGACCCAGCTGACATTGCCCCATTTGACAAAAGTACATTTTTTGTTCAACTTTTATCAAAAGGAGCTGGCCCCTACACTGTCAGATACATTAGCACAGTGGGGGGATTCCCTTATCCACTATATTAGTGTGGATGGGGTAATTGCATGGTTTTTATGGTCAACCCATGGGACTTTACGAGAAAAGCTATTCATGTTTGGCTGGCCTCACACTTATGTTGTAGTGTCCCCAGTCCCCTTTTTCAGTCTGATGGTGACCTTTCCCTGATCCAGTGAGATATCAGCTGTGCTGTTTGTCAGCACCTATAGCTGCTGGTCCGAATCTTTCTAGTCAGGCTTGTGCTGGCAGAGAAGCATCCTGTGATCCTGTGCTGGCAGAGAAGCATCCTGTGCTGGCAGAGAAGCATCCTGTGATCCTGTGCTGGCAGAGAAGCATCCTGTGATCCTGTGCTGGCAGTGCACTGCTCATGACTGTGAGCCAGGTATTGCTTTACCTCGTGCCGGTGTATGTAGTCGGGCTCTTCGGCTGAGTGACTGTTATTCAGGCTCTATTTCTTTGGACCTTCTGGAACAGAAACAATAAAAATAAAGTGGCCCAATTGCAAGCAGCATGAGAGCTACTGGACAATGAACACCTGGAGGTGACCTGCAGGCTGAACAGAAAGCAACTTCCAGCCTTGGTGAGTGTAATCCTAATACCCCTGACTTGGGCACCTCACTTTTCATACCCCTGACCTTTGCACCTTACCCCTCATTCACACAGCTAACTGATGGCCCGTACAGATCCGTGCGGCGTGCACGGCCGTATCGGGCCGCTTCCAGGAAGGACAGGTGATTTGTGCGCAGTAGAAGGTTCTTTTGTATGGGAGTATGTAACTATCCTGTCTGCGTACGAGTATGGACACCCGCACCCACGCGGATGTGCAGTTCGAGTGAGCGTGCGGTCACGTACTCCCATACAGAAATACCTTCTGCTACGCACAAATCACATCCAGCACCTGTCCTGCAGTAAGCTGTGTGAATGAGGCCTAATACTCCTGACCTGGGCACCTCACTCTTCATACCCCTGACCTTTGCACCTTACCCCTATGCTGACCTGGGCACCTTAACCCCAATACCTCTGACTTTGGCCCCTCATACCCCTGACCTGGACACTTAAATGTTACAGTAGTTTTTGCTATCTGCTTGGATTTCATGGAGTGCGTGTAGTGCTGACTTCTATTATAATGTATTGCTGGGATTTGTAGTCCCGCATAGCCAGTGGTATTCTGCATTGCTATATGATGATTATACAGCAATGCAGAATAGCTCCAACTATGTAGGACCACAAGTCCCAGCAATGCATTATATTTTTGAGTAGGGATACACCAGTGCCAATACTGGGCATTTTCACAAATACTCATACTCGTGAAAATGCCCCGATACTAAACGCAGATACCGGTGTTCTGTCGAGAACGCCGACATAGTCGAATTTGCCCACCTCAGCATCTGCGCTTGTATAATATACAGTACAGCGCATTATACCGTCAGCTACAGAGGACTACAAATCCCACTATCCCAGCAATACATTATAAAGCACCATGGGGCGGGGGGGGGGGGGGGGGGCTTCATGGTTTCTTGCACCGGGGCCCTAAAGGTTCTAGTTACGCCACTGCTGAGGATTATTTGGACAGAAATACAGATCTTTTGACAGGTAGACCAGTTCCTTTATATGTATTTCATCTTTATTTTTAGATGTTTGCCTGGAGTTCATCTGTTATCATGTGTTTTTGGCAAACACTGAAGTGAAGCTGAGAATTGTGTCCACCTACAATTTAGCTGTGTAAGTGACATGTACTTTGAATCATGATTTGGCGCTCCACTGGACCCCCTATTAGATGGCTGCAATTACTTTTTTATGAAAGTATGCAAAACTGTAACTATAAGATACAGAGTTCTGGAGCGGATTCTCAATTTGGGGCCCCGTGTTATATTCAACACCCTCCAAAGGTCCCCATTCAGCCACTGAGCTTCCAGCTTTCCAGTTCTCCATAGAAGTTCTAGTTCTCCATCGGTTCATGCAACTCATGCAATGGACAACATACGTTCCATAATTCATATATTAGCAGGAAGCTGACAAATAAGAGAGAAGGGTAAGCTTTGCACTATTTTCCCCCTCCTGTGATAATAGCCAAGAGTATAAATATAAAGTAGCATTTAACCTGGTTTTGGTGTGACCCAGCATATTGTGTCAGCAGATAAATTTGCTATGTACAGAGTATTACTATCTTAAATTATGTACTTGCAGACATCGGAAAAAGGCATCAGAGAGACTTCACGGTCAACAAGGACACTGCCTATGTATTGCCACTGCCAGCTGTCTTTATTCACCTGCAATGAGATACAAGAATATGTAAATTGCATTACATAACAGCAGAAAACAAAAGAAACAGATATATTAACTAATAATATTAATAATAATAATAATACAAAAAATCCCCTATCACTGAATTTGCTCTTTTTTTTTTGATGAAAAGGCTACATTGGCTCTGCTAGCTCCATGCCAACAAATATCTGGCAGCTTTGAAAGCCGTCATGGGTTGTCAGCAGACCTCTGTTAAGCTCTTTGGTAAACAAAGATCTGTTTGACAGCTGCATTTTGTATTCAGCATGTATTGACTAGCACTATGTCATGTACTTACCTCTTTTTATTGCAGAATTGACTAAAGGTCTGTAGTAGCTGATGACGGCAGTCAATGCCACTGACTATATGCAAGGATAAAGCTCAACAAGCTTCAACTCTATGTAAATGAGGCCTTAGCCTTATCACCCCTCTCATAGGTCTCACCTACATTGGCTTAAAGTTCCTTTAGCTTTGGCAGCTTTGACAGTCATCATCGAAAGCTTCATCAAAAAACCTGATGCTTCTGCAGGTTTGAAAAAGAACATGCAAATAGAAAACATGGAACGGTAGAATTATTGTAAACTGTGAAGTATTGCCAGAATAAATGCATCTTACTAAAAGCCAGATCAGCGTCCCCAGGTCATTTGGGGATGCTGATCTTTCATTACAAGTGGGCGGAGGCAGCCGTGAGACCTTTTTCTTTGGCCACTGGAACCGAAGGGCTCCAGCGGCCGTAGTAAGCCAAAGGATCAGCCGAAGCTACGTCTGGATCCTTCGGCTCATTCGTGAATAACCCCCTATGTGTACCTTTGAATTAAGTACTCACTAAAACCATAATTTTCAATAATGTTTATACTGTTATTGGTTTCGCACCCAGTGGTGTATTTAGGTTTCGTGCTGCCCTAGGAAAGATGAAATTCAGCCCCCCCATCTAAATTTGTCCCACCCTTGCCTGTTCAAGACATTTTGCGTAACCTGTCAAGTTGCTGGATGCAGCTTCTGACAGGTTGCGCTATTAGGCCTCATTCACACAGCTTAGAGCCGCCCCATACAGATCCATGCAGCATGCACGTAACAGGCCGTTCCCGGGATGGACAGGTGTTGCATGTGATTGTACGCAGCAGCCTGTTCTTCTCTATGGGAGGATGGGGCCGTACTCTGCCCTACGCTCACCCATCCCGCACGTCTGTGCGAGTGTCCGTACTCGGACACAGACAGGATGTATCCTGTCTGTGTCCGAGCACGAACACCCACATGGATGTGCAGTTCGGGTGTGCATACGGCCGCATCCTCCCATAGAGAAGAACAGGCTGCTGCGTACAATCACATGCAACACCTGTCCATCCCGGGAACGGCCTGTTACGACCGTGCATGCCACATGGATCTGTATGGGCCGACACTTAGCTGCGTGAATGAGGCCTTAGTGTTGCAGGGAAGCAAGGGTCTGAGGTGGGCTGTAAACGATCTCTGGTTGGCTCCGCAGGGTCTCAGGCAGAGACTGCCAAAGACCCTGCACATCCCACCATATACCTTGCACAGCACTCCTGAGTCCCTGAAAACCCATCTAGAGCCCACCATAGACCTTGCAAGTGGGCTGAGCAGGATCTATTATGGGCTGTACAAGGTCCCTTTCCTCACAGTCCCAAGGCCGCCTCTCTCACAGTCCCATCAGCAGTCTTCCCTGCTCCGTGACTAGACCCGGCGTCAGAACGCCTTCCTGGACCCGCCTGCAGACTCCGGCACCTGCAGACAACGCCTTCTATCACCCGGCAGCTGGCGGCCAGTCCCTACTAGAAGCCACCTAAGTAGGCAGCACAGGCTGCCCGATTTTGTCCACCCGTCGCAGGCTTTCCTCTTTGCAGGGGGGGGGGGATGCCGCCCCGCTGCAAAGTGCCGTTCCAGGCAAATGCCTTGTTTGCCTCGCGGCAAATACGCCCCTGTTCTCACCTCAATATCATCTTTGACTGAACAGTGATTGACAAAGGCAGTGGAAAGTTCAGGGACCAGGCCGCTTTGTGCCATAAATCCCAGTTTGAGCTCTGAAAGGCAGATGATGCTGTCCCCCAACCCTCCAGTCCCAGTTAGGAATATTTTGTAGGTGAGACGAGGGCAGAGAATTTTTGTCACATCCACATTGAAAGCTGTTTCTACAATATGTAACTTCAATTATAACTTTTTGCTGCCCTCTAGTGACAAAGGGTTTAAAAATACATACTGTGGAAGTATATAAGACATTCATGAAAGTTGGGACCTAAGGCAGGGATTTTACTGGGCCAGAAAGCCATGTAAATGATAAGCATGTACTCTACAAATTGTAGAAAGCAATAAAAATAGGTTCCTTAGGCCACAACCTAAAACATCTCCGCTTATAATTTAGGAAGGGAATTATAAAACTAAAATCTTGTGCCAAGATTCACCTGCACCTGCATTTGACTCTATATTCTTTTTTGTTTTTTTTTTAAGCCATGGAACATATATTAAGGAAAATTCCATTGCACAAATTTGGTGTATGGCAAAATGCCACATGAACAAAGATTTTGCACCAGTTTTAGCTACTGCTAGGCTAAATGTTGTCTTAAAGCTGTTCACACATATAAAAAAGGAGCAAAGGGAAAAGCAGAGCCTTAGATGAATAGGAAAGGAAGAAAAAAAAAGTTGGTTTGCAGAAACAGAGAAAAAATAAAAAAAAAAACAGATAGGGAAAAGGTGAAGACAGAAGGGAAAAGGAGAAAGGACAGAGAGGACAGAGAGGAACTAGGACAGGAATGGCTCCTCATGGCATCTAGGGAGCTGCAGGCAACAGGAGTTAAACAGGCCACAGGGGCTGCCACCCCAACTAGTAATTTCCCCACACCTCATCAGGTTTAGGGGTATGGAGAAGGGGTGGATGACATGATGATGAGATATGGGTCCCTAGACATAAAGTAGAGCCAGGGCCTCCATGTGATTCTAAGGGATCATGCCTGAGGAAGGGGATCCTGTGTGACCCCGAAACATTGCACTTGTGTGATATGTCGCATCCAAGTCAATAAAGATGCATGATATCTGTAATTGGAGTGCCGGTGTTCCTTTCATATCTTGTGCAAGTGACGGTGCCATCCATCGACCACCGCTGCACCCACCTGCTCATTCTTGGATAAAGAAGTCAGGAGTGCAATGGGTTTATGGACTTCAAATATGTGCTGGGGCACAGCCTCTAAGTCAGAGCAACATCTCCAAGCAACTTGGGGGTATTTGCAGATTAATTTAATAAGTGATATAAGGGACTTCATACCACCTAGATAATTTTGCAGCCCTGTTCCTGAAACATGTTGGAAATGGATGCTTTGTGGGTGAAGTAAAGTAGGGTTAGCCTCTTTTTTGTGTATGTTGAGTTCATGCAGACTTGGGTACCAAGGGAACTGAGGTATGTATTTACCTTTAAGAGTTTTTTCACACTATAGTGTCAGGATATAAGCATACAATCCATGCATTCAGCACATGCTATCACACAGTGCATGGTACCACATTACTAGGTGAGCTGGTGCATTGCCTTTGCCAGTGATTCTCAATGGCACCCCAACACACCACCTGTCAGGCATGTGGTGAAGCATGGCACAACATGCAGTAGTGTTGGCAAATATGAGCATTGTGTTGCCATGTGGTGACAAAAAGTAGTGCATACATTATTTTTTTTTCACTGCAAGGCAAAGTATAACACATTGTTGCTCTGCACATGAGCTAAATGCATGGATCCTGTCCATTTAGTGCAATGATATAGTTAATAGGCCTCAAGCAGTGGTTGTCAACTTGCAAGTAGGGATGAAGTCAGGTTCGGACCGAGCCCATAGCTAGGTGGCACAGAAGGATCTATTTTCCATGTTCAGGAGGAGCTCCTTCCAGGTTCAGAGGAGCTTAGGTCTGGATTTGGCTCAGTTCAAACCTTAGCTCATCCCTACTTGCAAGGTGTAGGGGGCCTCATCTGAGTCCCGTGACCACTCCAAAGGGCCACACATAATATTCAGCATATGACTGAAGACTGCCAGCGGCTTCAGACGTACTAGAGGAGACGGTTATTATTATTATACTATTAGTGACTTCAGACCTGCAACAGGGGTAGACGACATACTACAGGAGTTAGTGAAAGACTGGGGACATGCTACATGAGATTACTAGAGGCCACTGTCATTATAGCCTCTGTACAAATGAATGCTTCCAGTACTTGTTGCTGGGGTCTGCAAAGGGTACCAGGACTTCAAGAAACAGCATCTGAATTTTACCCATTTTTTTATCATGTAAATGTGTGGGCTACTGTAATCAGCAAATGTGCTTATTAAATGTGAAAAATATTTAGATATTAACAAACCTGCCTTGAAAACGTAAGAACTTTTCTTAAAGCCTTTGGGCTTCGATAATGACTCTTATTGTTGCTTAGAGTTTTTAAATGAAAGATATTTTTAACTTGTGTTTGTAGGCGGGGTTCATTCTCGGGGTGTTGCATGTGTGTTCTTTTGGGTTGGCTCTGGTAACCCCGTGTATGCAACTCGACACCAGGCACCCCACGGTCAGGGGCCTCGGCCCTGGCCTTGTGCAAACACTCCCACATGTGTAGTACTGCGCACACAGGGCCTCATGGCTTCCACCGCCTCTGCAGTATTTGGCGCTTCCTCCCCCGTATGGAGAAAGGCCACCATGAATGGCACCCTATGTCAAGTATAGCCCCTTTGCACACCTACCCTCCTCAGGATGGTAACAGCCACGATACAGTCCAACATCACACTCCTGCAGAACCCCACCTTCTCAGAGGTTGGAGGGAGAAGAACCAGTCCACACAGATAGTCTTTTGTTGGTTTTACTTGAAAGAATGAACATGGTATGAAGTATACATTTCAGCCACCCCCGAGTGGGATGACGGCACATGTTTTGTTAGTTGCTTGGTGATACAAATTAGAGAGAGAGAAGAACAGCCCCGGTGCAGCCCAGAGTCCACAACTTACTTCGGCCAGAGGCCCACTGGCAAATATTGTCAGTCTTACAGCTTCTCACTATTCTCCGGAATCCCATCCTTGTCAGTCCTAGCTCGGTGGTTTCCACCTTCAGGGGAAACTAGGGAATGTCTATAGCTCTACATAGTCCTAGGCCTGGTCCTGTCCTTCCCATGGACCAGCCTATGTTTTAGAATCAGTCTCTCTCCAGAGACTCTGCATACAGTCTTAGACTTCTGCTCTCCTGTACTGTTCTCCCGACTGACTTCTCCTCTCGGGCGCCCCCTATAAATCAGCTCTCCTGGGACACAGAGTCTCCCCAGGCCAGAGCTACATCTATCTCTAGGGCCCCATGGGGGCATCTAGTGGCCATTGGCCGTACTGCACCTACCTACATTCCCCCACAGTTAAATATAGTACACTCCTGTACTAGCTACATGGACTACTGACAAAGACCATACCCATGGGGGAATCTAGTGGCTATTGGCCGTACTGCACCTACCTATATGTTATTAAAGAAAGCTATGAAGTATCCTTTTGGCATTTGCACTTTATTTTGAGGCAATGCTTGAAGGTTAGACTCTGGAAGAAAATCAGTTGGATGGCTTTTACTTGGAAACAAAGTGAGAAGATTCTGCAAAGATAAAATTGGGAGGGAAATAATTCAGTAGTCTCTGTTCCAACATTGCACCACACATCCTTCTCCATGGTCCAGCATGGGTTGCCTTTAGGGCTAAATAAAGGCCAGCATCATTCAACTACCTGTTAACTAGGGCATCAAGAGCCCACACCCTGGGGCATAACATCAAGCCACCCTAGGTTTACAGTAGAGAGCAGTACCATGTCAGTACAGGATGTGTCCACTTTTTTGCTATGCCTACTGCTGATGAATACTAACAAGGCTTTTCTCAATGCGCTGGCCACACTTTCCAATGCAAGGGTGGCTCCTTGGCTTGCAGGGTTTTCTGGAGCCAACCATTCATGGACATTTCTGTGATAAACTACAGGAGTTATGGACCTGTCAAAACAGGCAACCGAAGAGTATTAGACACGTAAGACACGCCTCCAAATTTGAAGTGATTGAAATTGTCTTGTAAGCGCCGCACATGCATGATGATGTTAAGAGTTCTGGGACATTCTGGAATAGACCTGGTGAGGGTGATCAGAAGGCCATGAATGATGTAATAAATGCTCACTGCCTGACCAGAAGTTTGGAGAAGCTGCTCACAGGAACCTGAGGTCACAGATATAAAGATATAAAAGAACGTGTTTCAGGACTTTTTTTGAAGGACACTTAGGAGTCTTAGGAAATCCTGCACCAAATTTATAAAAGCCAACAGTTCAAATTATATTACTGACGCATGCGACAAATTCAGGTAGTTCTTATTAACAACACTTTCACATTAGGTCACAAGCAGTGGGGAAGCTAGACATTCATGGTTCTCAAGGGTACAAGCATTTATCACACGCCCCAACATTTGTGATACCGTGGTGTAGACACACTTCTAAAGAGTGCCTGTGACACGCCTTATGAATCTTAGGGAAGGAGGCTGCCTGCGTCCAAGCAAAGTTGCAACATAATTTGCACATTTTGCCAGTTCTGCTGCATCTTTACGATTAATTCAAGTACATGTTTTTTTACCTATACAGCAATCTGTTGCACGTTGGCACAGATTCTCTTCTAAAGAGTACCTGTGCCACTCTTGAGGGATTTCAAGGATTGTGTTAAGCTCAATTCATCTATACCAATTTATTTAAAAAAAAAACACCAGAGCCTTTAGTACTACTGATATTAATATCAGTGACATTAAAGTCAAACGATTTTTAAGCTATTTCAAATGTTGAATACATCACTTATAATGCATGGTGCTACTTGATGTTTTAAAGTTTTAGTTTCCTGCAGAATTAGCTGGTCCCCTGAGCACTGGTCCTGATATCCTGTTTTAGGGTGGCTCCTTTCCCTTGCAGGGTACTATGGAACAACCTTTGTGTGTGCTAGTAAGCCGTGTGTGTCTCCACAAACATATGGCCACAGCAGGGCAAGCCTCTCCCATCCACCCTGCTGTTCCCTCCTTCCTCTTTCCTTTTCCAAGCTAGTAGATGGACGGCTACGGGAGACTGCTCGGTCCCTTTGTGATCTTGTACTGGACAGGATGTTCGGGGAAGCCAAGCCCAGATAGTTGGAGCCGTTTGAAAACATGACTACTGTAATTGCTTGCGCAAAAATTTTAAGGAATACTTTGCTGGGCAATGTATTTTTTTTTTTAATCTGGATTCGTTATTGAAAAAAAGTTTGAGAGTTTAACCCCTTCCTGGCCAATTATTCCGTCAACCTTTTTTTAAATGGTTAAAGACAGATGACAAAATAATTCCGTCATGTGGGAAAATGAGCTCTGGTCTGTTTTTTTTAAATAAAAAAAATAATAATTTAAATGTATATCTCACATCAAAGTAAAGTCCATTTTGTCCTTTAAACAACAGTATATAATATATGTAGGTGCAATGAATGAGGAAGATGGAAATTATGGTTAACCTCCCTGGCTGTAATCCCGAGTGTGGCTAGTGGTTAATTTTCAGTACCAAAAGCGGTAACCCCGAGCCACACTCAGGATTACACTGTAGTGTCACTTTCCTTGTCCCTACGAGCCCCTGGTGTCCTCCTGCTGTATCCTCCGACCGAGGCCGGCATCCGTCAGGGCTATTGCGTAACAACCGACAACTTTTATACGTCTCCTGAACTTTATGAGTTTCTTCTGCAAAACAAAACAGATGCCTATGGAACCATTATGGCTAACCGGCGCGATATTCTGCCAATGTTTGGCAATAAATAGCTGAAGACTGGAGAAATGGTTGCCTGGCAGAAAGGCAAAATGATGGCACTGCGATGGCATGACAAGAAAGATGTGACTAATGAGTACAGTTCATAATGCCTCCACTGTTATGGTACGCACGAAAGGTGTGAAAGAAATCATGAAGCCACAAGTAGTGATAGATTACAATAACACCATGAGAGGTGTCGACAGAGCCGACCTAGCAATGACATTCTACCCAGCAATGAGGAAGCAGCAAAAGAAGTACTGCAAGAAGATCTTCAGGCATCTTCTTGAGCAATGCTTGTGGAATGCCTACATTCTGCTCAAAAAAAAAAAAAGAGTGACAAGCCTGTGTGTCATTCTGACTTAATTTGGAAAGTTGTCGAACGTATCTTTGTGAACCACCAAACACCATCAATGGCTGTGAATAGAGCTGGACGTCGTGCTGTTGCCGTTGTCAACCCGGAATGCCTGACTGGTCATCACTTCATGGACTACGTCCCACCAACAAGGATATGCGTGGTTTGTTGCTCGAAACGAGACGACAGTGAAAAAAAAATTAGAAAGGAAACCAGGTTCCATTGTCCTGATTGTGACGTCGGACTTTGTGCAGTCCCATGTTTCAAAAATGTTCAGACCCGGGATCTTTACTAAACCAATATGCAGTATCTAGTATTACAGTGACTAGTAGTATTGCACCCTTGTTTGGACAAATGTCAGTGTTTTTGGTTTGATTACATTATTGAATTACATTTATTATTATATTATTTTTTATAATTATTTATTATATTATAGTTTATGATTTCGTGTTTCAAACTTTAGCATACCCGGGATGTCTACTAGACTCTTGTTTGGACAGATTTAAATGAGTTATTCCTAAGAATTAGAGGCCTACAATATAAAAAACAACAAATTTCCATACAAAACAATGTACCGCTTTGACATTCAAAAATACTGACATAATCAGATCGCCAGGGAGGTTAAACAAACACATAGCAAAATTGCTCTGGTCCCCAGGAACTAAAAACTTTTCTGAAGCTGTGTCACTAAGGGGTTAAAATTACTTTAACCGGTCTCAAATATTGGCAACAACCAAATTGAGCTCGAGAAGTGTAAGTACGCTGGAGATTAACTATAAAGTATTAATGAGATAGTATATGGTCCCTTTTCCGATAGCTACATATGCTCCCCTACAGTCACCCTAATGTTTTCGAGGATGTGTTGAATTAGGCTCCCATGTACACATCTTATGGCATTGCCCAATCTCTTCACACTTTTGGGATACAATATTTTGTATCCTTTCTGTCTTAGCGGGCACACCTGTAATAAAAGACCCAGCTTTAGCCCTCCTCAATTGGTGACCCGACTCTCTCCCCAATAGGAGCTTTAAACCTTGCTTACTTGTACAGTCAGCAGCTAAAATAGAAATCGCTAAATCATGGAAAACACCTTCTCTAATGTAAATAACTGTGTCTCCTGGGTCATGACACTTGGAAAACGTACAGCCAAACTCGCTAATCACATGACTAAATTTGAAGCCATTTGCTCACCTTGGGTCCAACATTACATACCTCCTCAATTTGACTCACGTTTACTCTCTATTTGATTCTTCCCTGGAGATCCCCCTACTCACCCCTCCCCCCGACCATCCCCTGGGACACCTTTCTCTCTTTCTCTTTGACTCATTTTTCTTATCTCATTTTCCTTTATGCTTTTTCTTCTTGTTTTTCTAGTTACTTCTTATTGTTTGTTGCTCGATAACAGAACAATGCTAATCTTTGGGGATCTTACTAGATATATCATCATCCAGTCCATTTGCGACTATGTTCCCTGTATTGCATTGAGATTTTAGATACCCTCCTTCAAGATTTTTTTGTTGTTAATTATTATTATTCTACAGGATTTATATAGCGCCAACAGTTTGTGCAGCGCTTTAAAATATAAGGAAGACATTACAATCACAATTCGAGAAAAGATGGTAAGATAAGGCTTACAATCTAAAAGGGAGGGGTAATGCTGTTGATACCCTCATGGGATTCATCTACCTGTAAACTGTGTCTGTTATTGTCTTTTGTAAATATTGAATTTTCTTAATAAACATTTAGACTGAAAAAAAAAAATTAACCATTCGCTTAACAACATCTTAAACTCAAAAAATGCAACATCCATTACCCCAAATTAATGTGAGCTGTTTGAGAAAATATTTTTCTCAAACTCTAAGTTCTATACAAAGTTAAATATAACCAGATCAAGACACGAATGAACATAGCCAAGAGTCTGTTTAGCAAAGTATGTTTACTTATTAAAGAGAATGATATTAATGATGCCTTTGAATCCTCCAGAATGCCGTCAATCCAACAATTCTAAGATTAATGAAGCTGCGGTATTAATTTACTGCTTACTTCACTGTTTCCTGTCAGCACACAATCAGGAGGACATTTTTCAGTGTAACAATGTGTTAATGAGACTGCTTTACACGAAGAATCCCACTCCAACATGTCATAGTTGAAGTATGAAACTTTAATTAAGTAGCGAGTGTCAGGAACTTGTTAGCAGACTATAGAATACATTATAGATGGGGGAATGAAAGAGTCCTATTGGAAGGTGATGTGTTAGATACACACTATGTGAATTGAAAAGAACTGTAAATTACTTCTTAATAATGATATAACACATGGGAGATGACTAATTGAGCAGAAAACAATGCACTTATCTTAATGATCAAAACAAGAATTTATAACAGACTAACCCTGTGAAAACAGTGAATACAAATAATAAACAAGGAAACTAGACTTAAAGGGAATGTATCATGTGTTTGCATAGCTTTTATTTATTTATTATGATTAAAATGTAGGATTAAAATGGTGATTTTTTTTTTCTTAATTATGATTTTTTTTTGTCAGGTCAATATGAGCACTGAATATCATTATTTTGAACTTACTACTTGCAGCCTGCTTGATGGCAAGTTATCTGCATGTTTACATTTGTTGCTGATCCGTTCTATTATTTCTATTCAGAACACACATAATTAAAGGGTATCTATGGTCAAAACTAAAAAATAAATCAGTATTTCTATAATGAATTTCCATAAGTTCTATCCCACTAATAACCATATCGAACTAGAAGTTTGTAGATTTACTTTTCCTGGCCTCCTCATGTCAGCATACCCATGGTAGCTGAGGTTCACCAGAAGTACTTAAGGTTTGCAGTTCAGGGACTGCATCTTCAGTTCAAGTGTCTCTTGTTTGGCCTGGCCACGGCCCCTCGGACCTTCACAAAAGGTTTTAGTATCGCTAGATGCTCTTCTGAGGCTTCAGGGGTATTGTTTTCACCATTATCTAGGCAGTCTTCTCGTTCTTGCAGGATTGGGAAAAGCCTTGGTTCTCCACAGGGACATGGTGTACAGACTCTCAAGCATTTTGGCTGGCTGGTCAATTATCGAAAGAGCCAGTTAAGGCCGACGCAGGTCCTTCGTTACCAGGGAGTTTTCAACACTCAGGAAAATAAGGTTTGGTTACCTCAGGACAAGACTGTTCAGATTTAAAGATGGGCTTGTCAGATCATACAGGAGTTTGTGGACGCCAGATGTTTTATGAGCTTTCTGGGAATGAAGAATTCAACCATTCCTGTGGTTACATGGGCTCAGTGGCATTTGCTCAGTCTCCAATTGTGTTTTCTTCAGCAGTGCAGAAGACGCTCCCTGCGTCAGCATATTTTGTTCCCCCAAGATGGTGAGAAACTTACTTTAATGGGGACTTCCAGGGAGAACCTATCCCCGGGCAGGTCCCTCAACCATGGAGACTGGCATCCACTCAGCAGAGGAGGATGACTTAATAATGACACTGGGGGGACATCATAATAATAATGACACTGGGGGGACATAATAATGATAATAATGACACTGGGGGGACATAATAATGACTCCAGGGGACGTAATAATAATGACTACAGTGGACATAATAATAATGATACCAGGGAACATAATAATGACACAGGGGAGATATAATAATATTAATGACACGGGGGACATAACAATGACTCCAGAGGACATAATAATAATATTGACCCCAGGGGACATAATAATGATAATGACTCCAGGGGACATAATAATGATAATGACTCCAGGGGACATAATAATGATAATGACACCAGAGGACATAATAATAATAATAATAATAATAATAATAATGACTCCAGGGGACATAATAATAATAATAATAATAATAATAATAATGACTGCAGTGGACATAATAATAATTATACCAGGGGACATAATAATGACACAGGGGACATGCTCAGGTGTCATTATTATTATTGTTGCTATTCTATGCAGTGGAAGTGGTAGGTGGCGAAATATCCACACATTTACCATGAAAGTAGAATTCTGGGGAGAGTGAAATGCGCACTTCCCTCTGGTTACTGAAGCTGCCACAGGTTGGCTCTCTTGATTGAGAACTGATCGATCACATACCGCTGATCACTCAGTTCCTGAACTCACTCTCTCTGCACAGAGTGGTGACTGTTAGTCACGGCTCCTCGCAGGAATACCCCCCCTCCCCTCTCTGATCCTCCAACGCTGACTGGAGGGATGGATGGGGCAGATACAACCTCTAGAGAGGTAGAGTCAGCTGTCAATCAGGCGGTGGGGTGGATCTGGACAATATTTTTTTAATCCATCCCAGCTGCAGCGTGCTCTGCTCTGTCAGCATATAGCGGGCAATATTGCATGGGGGGCGTGGTGGGGGGCCCAAGAAAATTTTTGGCCAGGGTCCAATCAATATTAAAGACTGCCCTGCCCCATAGAATGCTCATTGTCAATGTTTCTTCTCCCGATTCCAGTGTCCCCAAACGATAGGGCAGGATGCCCTTCAGTTTCCATGGAACTTCTTTCTCGCCTAAGTGTTTCCCCCTGTGGTCCTCATTCCTAGAGTGTTGCAGAAGGTTCATTGGGAGGGGTCCATGCCATTGCCATTCTGCCATGTTGGGTGAGGAGGCCCTGGTTTCTGCTCCTGCAACTCCTTTCAAGCAAACCTCCAATTCTGCTTCCTGTGAACAAAGATCTTCTATCTCAGGGCCAGATCCTTCATGCAAATTTGAAGAGGCTAAATGTAATGGCCTGGCAATTGATTGGCAACAGTTAGATGCTCTAGGTTTACTTTCTGTGGTCATTGGGACTTTGGTGAAATCCTGCAAGCCTCCCACTAAGTCAGTATACTTCAGAGTTTGGAGGAAGTTCTTTGAGCATGGCCGTAAAGGAGGATTTTATCCCCTGAAAACAGGGATGTAAAATGTTTTGCTGTTTCTACAAGAAGGTCTTGATTTGGGTCTCAGTTGTCATACCCTTAAGATGCATGTTTCAGCGTTATCAGCCTTAATGGGGGGTCCAATGGTCTGTTGATCTGTTAATTTTGCAGTTCTTGAAGAGCATCATGAAGATTCGGTCTTCTCTTAAGAATAGGGTGCCGAAGTGGGATTTTCCTCTGGTCCTTGAAAGGCTCATGGATCCACCTTTCTTTAACTCAGATTCTTGCTCTATATGGCCTCACATTTTGAAGAGTGTGTTCCTCACTGCGATTGTTTCAGCAAGGAGGGTTTCTGAAATTGCTGCTTTTTCCTATAAAGAGCCCTTTTGCAAGTTCAACAAAGATAATGTGGTGCTTCGTCCTATCACTGATTTTCTATCAAAAGTAACTTTCGAGTTCCACCTGAACTGGGAGACTGTTCTACAAGCTCTATCCTCCCAGGAACTGGTAGCAGGTTACTCCTGCCAAATAATAATGAACCATGCTTTGGGGGAGAGGTTGGATCTAGTTGGGCTCCTGTCGGTGTATCTAAAGAGAACAGAGGAGTTCAGGAAGGATGTTTATTTTTGTTTATTTTTCCTTCAGGCCCAAGGAAGGTGAAAGCGGCAAGACCAAGGGTGATCTCCTCTTGGATAGTTAAGGCAATTCAAACAGCATACTCAGCGGCTGAGCTTTCTTCCTCTGGGCCTGAAGAGGGATGATGGCTTCTTGGGGGCCGTACTCAAAGGTGTCCTCAGAAGAGGTGTGTAAAGGGGCAAGTTGGAAGTCGGTTAACAACTTTATTCGCCACTACCGTCTGGACGTTTCTTCTTCTTCAGCTCAGCTGGTGCTTTTGGGGTGGCAGTCCTCACGGCTGGTCTTCACAATTATTAAACTAATTCAATTTTTCTGGCATATTATTTCAGTGTTCTTGAGTTTATTTCGATTCCCTCCCTACTCGGGTAGGAACACATGTCCCATGGGTATGCTGACATGAGGAGGCCAGGAATACTGAAAATTGTTCTCTTATACTTACCATCATTTTCCTTTTTGTGGCCTATCCTCATTTCAGTATAATTTTACCCTCCCTGAAGTGTCCTTTCACGATTCAGAAGGGAACATAAAGGGTGGGCTGGTTCAGGCTGATTTTATTAGCTAGGACAAAAGGTTGTCCTGGGCGGGGTCAGAGGCAGAGCTGACCCATGGGTATTCTGACATGAGGATAGACCAGGAAGGGAAAATTACGGTAAGTATAAGATAACAATTTTCCGTAACTGAAGATACTCATAGAATGTACTTCCTTAATATACTGACACAATTCCGCTCAGCCTCGTGAATATGAACTTCCTTGTGTCACAACTCTCACAGAGTCTGCCTTTTTAACTACATCTCTACATGTGAACAATGTAACATTGTCATTGCTTGCCAGAAGCAATGCATGATGGGATATGTAGTCTTGAGAAATGGGCAGACGGAATGCAGCACTCACTAAATAAAAGGGATTTTTCATATAAGCTTTGATTGCATTATCAGAAAAACCTCTAGGATGTATTCCTATTACAATGCTGATGTTATAATAGGATAGGATATGCTGGGACTTTACAACACCTTGTGAAGAGGGACACACCGTATGCTTGTCTTCAGGTCATAAGTCAATTAATAATCATGTTAACGGACTTGTATGAATATTGGAATAAGGAACACTGTGAATTTGCTTCCTGTGTGGATGTTTTTTATATGTAATAATGTTAACAGTTAAACTGTGTTTAATAAGCAATTACACATAATAGGATACCGCTGTTATATATTTCCAATTGTGAAGACTACTTAATGGTGGTTGTACAGTAGTTTGTCAGATATGCCTTAGCTTTTGAAGGAGTAATGTTGGTCTGAAACCTTTATATATTTGGGATTTGGCTTATATGCAAATAAAGACTACACAAGCTGCTGCAGATAAAGGATTTTTTTCTATGCATGTAACCTTCACTTCTTCTATGTCCTCTACATTGTATTATTTTGAGATATGTATGTATGTAGAAGCAATACTAATCAACATGACAACGTTTACCACTTAAAGCAAGAGAAAGTTGTTAGGGAGGGGGGGGTGAGTGGGGTGTCATAAATGTTGGACCTGGGAGTAAAGAATGTATCCTGATAACTAGAACACAGAACAAATAAACTAGTTATACTAGTTAACTAGTTCTAGTTATCAGGATACATTCTTTACTCCCAGGTCCAACATTTATGTTTAAACGTTATGTTTTAAGTGGTAAACGTTGTCATGTTGATTAGTATTGCTTCTGACCTGAGAGGTTCATTTATATTTTGTATATGTAGGCAATAGATATATTTTTTTGTTGTAATGTTGGGGGGCTCACAGAGCACTCGCACAGGGTTTTTCCATTAACCAAAAGTCTTTATTTTTCTTTCAAAAGGCAGGCAGTAAAGAAAGTCCAACATAAAATAGCTTGATGTACCATATAACATATATGGGCACACCAATTCTCGAATTGTCCCACACACTCAGTGTCCCAGTCCTGTAACAGTTTTCTCTTGCTGCTCCAGCCTCAAACCTCAGGACCACTGTCTGTTAACTCCAGACAACCTCAGTAAAGTGCTAACCTGCACAATAGGTTTCATGAACCCTCAGCTCCCTGCTGCACTGGTCTCCACTCTGACTCCTGGGTGGAGTTTTCATGATTCACAGGTGGGGCCCTGAACACACCCCAGCACACTCTCAAGAGGATTGTACACAGGTGCACAATTAGGTGCTGGTTGCTACTAACCCATAGAGCCAGGAATGGAGACTTCGTCCCACCCAGAGCTCTTAAGGTGCCCATACACTGTGCGATTATCGCACGATAATCGCAGGAAATCCCGTGATCGTACGATAATCGCAAAGTGTTTGGAAGACGTGCAACCGTTTTTACTGTACGGTCGCACGTCTTTTGTCTAGGGAGCACGCTAGAAAACCAGCTGTAAATCATACGATTTTCGGCTGGTTTGAATGGTGCTTGGGAGACAAATGCCGAACGGGCCGGTGTGCGCACGCGCACACAGCCCATTCAGCATTGCGGTCATCGGAAGCCCACCCCTCAGAGAGTACGATCTGCCTGTCCAAGATGGGCAGATCGTACGTTTTTTTAATTACTTTACAACCATTGCAAGACTAAGGTCTTGCGATGGTTGTAAAGTGTATGGGCACCTTAAGAAATCTCCTGGCTCCAGGATCCCAACTATGATCCAGAAAACCCGTAAAGAACTGAAAAGGCAGTTCTTTCCTGGTACAAAAAAAATCTTCCTGGAGCCACTTCCAGGAGCCATAAAAAAATAAAGATCATTGCAAAAATAAAAACCAAAAATAAAGATCAATGGAAAACCAAAAAGAAAGATCAATGGAAAAAGAAACAAAAAGAATAAAAAAAGGAGGAAACAATTGTGACAGCTAGCTCCCCCCAATTGTTTCCTTTTCCTATTGGCCGGGACCTGCTAGAATCTTCTAGCAGGTCCCGTCCAATAAATACCAACTGGGCGGAGCCCGCCGTGACGTCACACCAGCTCCACCAAGTTAACATTGTTTGATGATAGTTCAGCGTCCCCAGGTGTAAGGGTTAAGGAGTGTTGCTGTAGTGGCTGGTGTGGATCACAGCTTCGGATGCCTATGTATATGTGATTGTAGTTATAACAGTTCTCTTTAATTTAGACAGGCACCAGATAGGAAGACCCAGATAATTTAGGAAGCAAGTGGTTTTATTTATCCTGATAATACACAGTCTTAAATGGGAGCATCTGAGGTAACTTATATGTATTAGCACAGGGGTGCCCATTAGGTAGATCGCGATCCACCAGTAGATTGCAAAGCGAACACTGGTAGATCGTGATCGGCCCACTGACCTGTGTCCTGTCCTCCCACGGTGCTCGTGCGGCAGAATGTGTCAGACGCCGCAGACGGGAAGGATAGAGTAGACTTGAGAAGCTGCTGCAGTGGAGGTAAGAAAAGACAGACAGGAGAGAGACAGCAGAGAAAGTGAGAGAAGAGACAGCAGAGAGTGAGAAGAGAAAGCAGATAGAAATAGGGGAGAGAGAGCTCGCAAGGAGAGAGGGCCGGTGCACACCACAAAGTCTGCGTTCCAGAGTGTACGGCCTCTAGAACACATTGGAACGCAAGCCGGCAGGCTCCCTGCGTTCAGGGGCATGCGGGTTAATGAAGTCAATGGCACCGCAGCCATGCCCCCCGCCCTATGCGTAATCGCCCGCAACCGGAACGCAGGCACATTAATGCCTGCGTTGCACTCCAGTGCGATTTGCAAAAATGGTGCATGCAACACTAATCTGCCTGTATTCCGCGTGCGGGCGATTGCACTGGGGGCGTGGCTGCGGTGCCATTGACTTCAATGCACTGTCACGCCCCCTCCTACCCCTGAATGCAGGTGTTTTTTCGTTAGTAGATCTCATTGAGCTCGTCATTTGAAAAGTAGATCTCCAGACAAAAAATTGTGGGCACCCCTGTAATAGCAGTTCACAGAGATAACAGTTTGTAGTAAGGTAAGGATACTTGCTGTGAGTGGGTCTTGTGGTGTTGCTGCCACCCAGTGGCTTCTGGAGAGAATTGCAGGTCTCCTCTGTAGAGCTGATGCAGGGGAGGAGATCTGCCTGCAGAGTAGGCTGACTGAGGGCAGGGCTGTGGAGAGACTGAGACAGCCTGAGAGGAGGGGCTCTGTCCGGCCCAAAAGGTAGGATGTTGGAGGGGCTCTGTCCGGCCCAATAGTCGGGTGGCTGTCGGGGCTCTGTCCGGCCCAATAGTGTGGGGTAATGGCGGTCTGCTGCTGGAGCTATTTGCCTGGCGTCAGGCTCCTAGCACGAACGCCAGGCAAATGACTACGGTGGTTTAAATAGAAACAGGGGGAGGAGTCCGGTGACGTCACCGTTCGTGACGTCACCCGAGCTCTGACGGAGCAGCCTGGGGATGCTGATCTGTCATTGCAACTGGGCGGAGCCAGCTATAAGATCACGGCTGGCTCCGCCCAGCTGTCAGTTGCGAGGCTTTCAGCCTGCCAATGTCCGACCGATCATCGCGCTTCGGGTTTCACTTCGGCTCAGTCAAGCTGAAGCATATGCCTTTGGCTCGGCTGAGCCGCTCGGCCAGCTTCGGGAGCTTACGGGCTATAGTGAATAGCCCGTACAGCAGCCCTTCGGTTCGACTGTACCGAAGGGCTCCGGTGGCCAAAGCTAACCAAAGGATCAGCCGGAGCTCCGGCTGATCCTTCAGCTAGCTCAGGGGTAGGCAACCTTGGCTCTCCAGCTGTGCAAAAACTACAAATCCCATCATGCTTCTGCCTCTGGGAGTCATGCCTGTGGCTTGCAATGCCTTATGGGATTTGTAGTTTCAGCACAGCTGGAGAGCCACGGTTGCCTACCCCTGGGCTAGCTTTATGAATAACCCTGTATATAAATCCTCACTTCACATTAATATGAATATTAACCATGACTATGCATTGTGTCATCTTTTCATGCAATAAATGTAACAGCACAGACATACTCCCTGCAGTGTTATGAAATATTTATTTAGCTGATTTCTTTCTTTTTGTATAAGAGAAAATATTTGATAACAAACTGTAAAGAGTCATACAGTGCACATGATGAAGTCACACAGAGGAAAAGTCATATTACCTCATTATGTTGGAAGCATCCTCCTGCACGGGGTCTCTGCAGTATTTGTTAGATTACACCATCACAGCATCAGCGCACTCCATCTGTCACAAAGAGACACTGAAGTGAAACTTTCCATTATCTGTGTAACTTTTCTGCCACTCTGCAGATTATGCTTTTGCTGCTGTGCAAATAAGTGTGCGCGTCACCCGCGGAGCAATTCTGGAGTTGACCCATCTCGCCGTGCTGAATAAATCATGAATACTCCCGGTTGTTGAGCCTTGCATTCTTTCAGTTTCCTTGCTTATGGTTATTATCCTTTATTCATAAAGCACCATGTGTGTTGCAGTGATTTACAAGAGACACAAAGCAACACATGCACTGAAACACATCTAAACCTGAAAGAACACGAAGAAGTCATAACTTGTTTCATGCATAGAGTCAAGTACGTGACATGAAGCTGAATCTAGTAAAAAAAGTTTGTGCTCCGAATTAAAGCCGAACTTCAGGCATATAAAGACAACACACAAATCATTGCAGCTCTGCAATCATGAATACATCGTTAAATGTGTTTTTAAACAAAAACAGTGTTAGTACTTGAATTTGGTCTGGTATCAGACTCTTGCAGTGCCTGTACAGCAGGGCTGGAGTATGAGAGGAAGAAATAGTACCAAGAGCCAATCAGTTCATATGTTGACCAGAAGCATACTGCGGAGGAGAGAGCCTGACAGAAAGATGAGTTTATCACTTTGCTGCTTCTCCTTTCACTGTCCAAGCACAGCCTGGGCTCAGAGGAAGTGGGTTGAATCATGCTGGCATTCAGACTCAGGACATCTAGTGATATACAAAAGTACTGCATGGAAGCAAAACTGGTTCTGTTTGTTTCCTCTTATAATAGGCTATTCGTTTCTATCTTGTTATTTTTAGCCGTATTCCTGCTGCAAAGCAAAACTTCAGCAAAATACATTAACAAAAGGAGGGGGTGGGGAAAATGATTAACTTTGCAATGTCACTATCTAAAGTTCTCAGTGAGAGAATTTCCCCTTAGAAATTAATCTTCCTTCTGGTATGTGAAATTATGCAGCAAAAGTGTATTATTAAGAAGAGATCAAGTGCAGAGAGCTGCAAAAGATTTTTAAACAAAAAGCACAAGTAGAACTGTGGCTAGGCTATGGCCATTCAAATATTTACAAATACTTAACATGCAGCAAATACGTTTTAAAACTAGAGGTGCTGGTTGTGAAATGTCAATATTCACAACCAGCACCTCTAGTTCTGTGTGATCCACAATCCTCATCTCTGACCGTGTGTGCTAAGGTATCGTAGGTCATGGGGGATTAATTTCCAGGAATCAGTTTTCTACTGTCCTCAAATCATAATATTTTCACCTGAGTAACATGGCAAGAGTTACCCTACTTACTGCTCCAACGCTCCAAACGTCTACGAACCTTAATTCATGCTTTCATATCCTCACACCTTGGCCACTACGATGCCTTCTATTTAGAGATCTAATGGAAGTCCACTGCCTACAGTAGAAGAAGATTGGCCTACTAACATTTATATAAAGTACTTACTACTTAACCTCCCTGGCGGTATGATTCTCTTCTGTTTCGTTTCTTTTTCGGGTTGATTTTTTCCCCTTTTTTTAAAAATTGGAAATTTTTTTTAATCCCCCGCCGGTTCCACCCCCGTGCGACACGTACGCTCGTAATGGACGGAACCCGGAAGACAGATGCCGGCGCCGGTCGGAGGACACCGCTCGGCTCAAGGGACAAGGTAAGTAAATACTATGCGATATTCCCGAGTGCAGCTCAGGGTATGGAGAAGTAACTCCGAGCTACACTCGGGAATACGGCCCAGGAGGTTAAAGTAGTATTAAACTCTCAAACCTTTGTTATTCAATAGTAAATACAGTTCAAACAATTACATTCTGCCTGGCTCCAAAAATAAAGTTGCATACTTTATTTCGTTGGACCTCTTTAGCTTTGATTAGGACACACATTCACCATGGCAGCATTTCAATAAGCTTTTATTTGATTAATTTCCATACAAGAGTTGCAAGATCTTGTAGTGATGATGGGAGAGTAAGACCACTGTGTAAAGTCTTCTCCAGCTCACCTCAGTGGGGTAAGGTCCGGACTCTTGGTGGCCAATCCATCTGTGAAAATGAGGTCTCATGCTCCCTGAACCACTCTTTCACAATCTGAGCCCGATGAATCCCGGCATTGTCATCTTGAAATACGCCCAAATGTGCCATCAGGGAAGAAAAAATCCATTAATGAAAAAACCTGGTGATTCAGTATATTCAGGTAGGCAAATGACCTCACTTGTTGACAACTGAAACATATTAGTCACTGCAGTAATTATCCAATGGAAGGCTCTTACCTATTTGCCTAGCTAAATCCAGATGTTGACTTTTTTGGACACACGGTGAACATTGCCCAGTAAAATATTTCTTTACATTTTTGCCCAAGCACTTACACAACACCATGTTTCTGAACAGCTTCAACTTTTTCTGACCAAACTGACCAAACAAAACAAACTTTTAAACATCGAGGAGCAGCATTCATTGTAAATGATTTAATTAGCATTTGAAATAGCATGAAAACAGCACACGACACATTCAATCACGTTTGTTCTCCACATGAGCCATGCGTCCCCACTTATTTGAATGGGTTCCTATACACGCGACAAAGACGAAAAAGCAGTGCATGTAACCAAATGTGCAACATGTGTTTATGTTTTTTCTTCTACATTTGTGTGTGTTTTAACACGCGGAAATACAGAGGAGGAATGGCAACACAGGTGCATTTCGGTTGTGTGTGCGTTTTGCAAACGCACATCAAGATGTGCATTTTTTTTGCATGTTTGACGCAACACCTAGGTGTGAACCGAGCCTAAGCACTTGATAAATGCCAATATATAGATATTGCTGGAGTTCCTTGTTAAGAGTCAGTTTTGAGAGTATAAGAGTTGCATACTGACAATTTGCCTTGTTTGCTGAGACCAGGGCTGCATTTATACTTCCTGTTTACTAGCCATACAAAGTATGCCCAGCCTGGGGTTGAAAACACCCTGTGTCAATACACACTGAACCAAATACGAAAAGAGCAGGCCATATGGTCACCCGACCACTAGCTGTTTAGTACTATGTGTAAAGAAGCAGGGTGGATGAAGCCCACGGTATAATATTCCACCTATAAAAATAAACACATCTGGCCATCTTGTCACTCTGTGCTACGACATATGTTGGCTTAGCAGATGTCCATCTATTTTGATGAGTTTTCTACTTTATTGGTACAAATGTTGCATACATTTTGAACAGATAACATCTGAGCATATGTGAGGAAACCATATTAGGAGGGTGGGACGGGCCATTACATTAATACATCAGGTGATTGTAATGGGAGCAGAAGCATTTGCAATGCTCCCATCGTAGGACTATGGGAGCCAGTGTACGAGTTTGCATATGCTTCTGCTCTGTCATTCCCAAAGTCATGATGTTTAAAGGGTTAAACTTACCTGTGATTCTCACGTTTCTGGCCGTTTCAGACTGCAGGTCCACACTCCTGTTTTAGTTAAACCTCGTGCTGACACCTTTAAAAAAGAAGAGCAACAGGAAGCGTTTGTAGTAGTCGATAAAGACAAGCTCAGCGAATTTGGAAGGATTTGTTTTAAGGATTTGAGTTATGGTAACTTAGCTTTATATATGTTTATGATACATGTTCTATTACAATCTATTATTTGAAATGTGTCAATGCAATTAAGCCAAAAAAGGCTGTGACCAATTATGCCCCATTAATAGTCTAAGTTTCCTTTTTATTTATGTGGGATGCCATTTTGTTAACCATGTTGGTTCATTTAAACATATAGTGCATTTTTTATTCTTGTAATGAAGTTGTTTTATTTTTTTCTACTTTATGCAGTGGTGCATATTTCATTTTTGCAGAGTGTTGTGTTAGTTTGGTGTTTGGTAATTATTTTGAAAATTGTCTGTAAACATATTTGGAAAAGTTAATACATTTTTCCCCTATGCAAATAAAGACAGTGAAGTTCTGTTCAAGAAGGTTATTCACCAAGCTGCTGAAGGCTCCGCCCAACTGTTTACATTTGGCCATCACCTGCCAGAGTCTTTTTGCAGGTCCCAGACAAATTAAAACAACTGGGCGGAGCTGGCCGTGACGTCATGGCTGGTTTTTCACAGTTGTTGTCATTTAATGACAGCCCATAGTCCTCAAATCACCTGAGGATGCTGGTCTGTCACTGAAGGACAACAACTGGGCAGAGCCAACTGTGACATCAAGGCCGGCTCCGCCCAGTGGTTCTCATGTAATGACAGCCTAGTGTCCTCGAGGATACTGGGCTGTGATTAAATGACAACAACTTGGAGGAGCCAGCTTTGACATCATGGCTGGTTCAGTTGTTGTCAGTTGCGGGGAAAACGCACTACATCTCAGCTGAGCTATTCGGTTGCTGTACTGGCTATTGTGAATAGCTCGTACAGCAGCCCTTCGGTTCAACTGAACCGAAGGGCTCCGGTGGCCGAAGTGAGCTGTAGGATCGGCCCAAGCTACGGCTGGATCCTTCGGCTCTTTAGTGAATAACCCTCCAAAGCTTTTTCTCCAAAAACTAGTGCTGGAGAGGTTTCTTTGTTATGCATTATTTTATTTACATATAGTGCCAACAATTTTACACACTTCACTTTAGTCCTTGCCCTTGAGGAGCTTACAAACTAAGGTCCCTAGCTCACATACACACAGGGCTGATTTAGACAGGGGTCAATTAACCTTCCAGCTTGTCTTTGGAGTGTGGGAGGAAGCTGGAGTTCCCAGAGTTCCCAAAAGCACAGGGAGAACACGTAAACTCCTTGCAGCTAGTGACCTGTCCGGGATACAAACCAGGGACCCCCAGTGCTGCAAGGTAGAAGTGCTAACCACTAAGCCACTGTGCTGCCCATGTATGGTTAAATGTTTACAGGTTTATCAAAATGGGTCATACTTTTGTCTTTGGAGTCATGTTTTGTCATACAGTCTCTTCTCTTAAATCCACCTTATTCAGCAAGTTTATTTTTTCCATATGATGGATTACTCTGGACTGTTCTATGCATCTATCATGGTTTGTTGGATCGCATACAGCTGACACAGGACCTGGTTCTCCAAGCATACTGAGTGATCAGCATTATTCCAGCATTTGTGCCTTCTCCATTTCTAAATTTATAAAAAAAAATATATAAGATGAAAGTTGCCTTATCAACCAATCAGCAATGACACTTAATACTAACTAAAGATTGTAAATAATACAGAAATATCTAGACTTTTTTATCATATCTGTTGGATATTTTAAGATGTTAATATCTTTGTTAGTGCTGTGTCAAAGAACGCTGTATCAAAGCTCGATCACATACTCGGTCAGAGCCGTAGCTAGCTCCTTTTGCGCCCGAGGCAAGAATGGAAAATTGTGCCCCCCAACAGACGTGTGCGGTATGTGACATCATGCAACCCGCCTCCAGAATTGCGGTGCGCATGTGCAGAATGCACTGGTGGCCAAATCCAAAATATCATTAACATTTGTTTAGTTTGACAAAACGAATGGAAACATTTTTGTTTCCATTCATTTCGTCTGAAACAAAATTTTTTGTCTTTTATGTCTAGTAATGTGTGTGTGTGTGTGTGTGTGTGTGTGTGTGCGTGTGCGTTTGCGTGTGTGTGTGTGTGTGCGTGTGTGTGTGTTTTGGTTTTTTTTTTAATTTATTTATATTTCTTTTTTTTTATACTGTTGGGGGCTTTGGGTAAATATCAGGGGTATCAGGGGACCCCTGATATTTCCCTTTTGAAATAGAAAAAGAGATTGAAGACACACAGTCCTCTGCCCATACAGGTGGGGGACAGCAGCGGGGATCCGAGGAAAAGCTGGAGCCTGTGCCGCTCCTCTTCTCCCTGCTGAGCCGCGGCTGTATTGGCCGCCTGGCGCCCCCGTTGCCAATGGAGCCCTGTGCTCGCCATGGTAACAGGGGCGAGGGCGCACAGTCAGGCCGGCCTGGGCTGCGCCCCCTCTCAGCTGCACCTGAGGCGAGTGTCTCACTCGCCCCATGGTAGCTACAGCCCTGTACACGGTAATGACTTATGAACACATTCACAAGAAAATACAGCGTTTTTATCAGTGATGCTTTTTTAATGGTTCTTTTGTTTTCTGTGGGCCCATGCACACACTAGCTGAACTGGAAAGTGAGCTGAATTGGAGAACTTTTCCAGATCAGCTATGTTGTCCTAGATTGTTCACTTCTCCTGCCTTCTCCAAACTCTTCACCCTGTTGTGAATAGCCCTGTGTGTAAAGATCAGTAAATGTGCACTGTGTTTAGGTCTGTAATATCAAATCTGTGTCTGAGGTCAGTAATTTACACATTGTTTTACACATACTTGTACTCATTTGAACACATTTGTTATCAGCCTCTTGCAATCAAGATAGATTGCAAGTACAGCAGAGCAACAGTGGGAGAAGAAGGAGGTGCTTAAGGAGCCAATTAATTTGTGCTCTTAAAAAGATGCATGCTGATAGTAGGATCATCATTCTGCTGCTTCTCTTTTCACTGTCCAGTCACAGGCTGGGGCACGTCCATGACAGCCCAGGCTAAATAATGCTGGCCTGAAAAATCGAGGACATCTAGTGGTAAAATGAAAGTACTGTGGGGACAACTCTGGAGGAAAGGTTAGTATTGCAGCTTTTTAATGATACCTTTTTGAAGGGCTATTGATTTTTTTTTAATTGTTAACTGGGGTTTTTGTTTTAAAGGAACTCTCCAGTCCCTGGCTTCCAATCATAAACAGTGACCGGGTGCTGAATAAAGAAAGTATCTACAAAATCACCATAGATTATCTTTAAATAATAAAAAAAAGTATCTTCTCCCTCCAGTTCCAATGTGTTTCCATGACTATTTTTGTAAGATTTCTTACAATGTTTATGCTCATGGAAACATGGCCAGCAAACAGGCAGACCCATAATATGAGGTATATAGAGCACAGCATTGTCTTATACTGTGCTAGCCAATAATGAAAGTATAGAAAGTTTAAAATAAAATGATAGTCCTAAATATCATTAACTCTACATTTTTCTTCCCAGTCTAACTTGGGAAACCTATTAATGTTTATCTTTTTATTTTATTTCATTTGAGTAGGTAAGGGTTGGATCTTCTGTTAATGAGATTTCCCATTACTTCCAGTTTCAATGACAGAACGCAGGGGAACATCTTCCCAAACGTGGACACAGAGAGCATTTAAAGCCTCCTATAGGTTCTATACCTTCCTCACTGCACTATAAAATATATTTATACAGCTGTGGCCACTCAGCCTGTACAAAGCAATGATCGGCTAACAGGAGCTGCAGCTGTCCACCACTGTTCTCATTTATCCGCACAGCAGTGGCATCACAAGGGGGGCACTTGGTCATGAGCCTGACAGTTGCAGGAGAGAGAGGAGGGGACCCGGCGGCATACCTTATCCCGCCAGGTGAACATCCCCTCCTCCCTCTGCCGGCATCCATCACCAAGATGGCCACCGGCAGGTATCAAAAAGATGACCACGCATGCGCAATGACGTCAAGGATGACGTATCTGCTCCGGGTGACAGCCGGCCTCGGGACGCCCTTGCCGCACAGCCAGCAGCTATCTGTAGCTAGGGACAGATGACCAGCCATGGATGGGAGCAAAATAAAAGTGACGCCTATCACATAACTGGAGTTCACTCTGCTGCATTATTTATTTTGATTTTATTTTATTACAGGTATTTATATATCGCCATCAATTTACGCAGTGCTTTACTTACTGCACAGTTCTGTACACTGCAGAAAACTTCGGTTTGGTTTGGATATTTTGTTATTTCGGGATTCAGGATTTGGATCCGAAATTCAATTCGGTTCGGGTTTCAGACTCGGAAAAAATCAGAATTTTTGTTAGTTTTGGATGAGTTTACGAATATTCATTGTGAATACCACAGAAAATGTTATTAATACTAAAGCTGAAGCTCCTAGACCCAAATGGCATTTGGGAGTCTGAATTTCCACATACTATTCGGGAGCTCCAGAAAGCAATACGGTTCTGGGAGCCATATTAAAGTTGAGGCTCCCAAACCCGAATGGCATTCGGGAGCTCTCGAATGGTATTCCAAAATTCGTACTCCATTTGGGTTTTGGAGCATCAGTTTTTGTATTAAGTATGTAGTTATAATACAAACAAATATTTGTATGGGTTGAACTCGATGGACATGTCTCTTTTTTCAACCCGACTAACTATGTAACATTGTGACCCATATATACATAAAACTAAACCTGAGGCTCCCAGACCCAAATGGCATTTGGGAGCTCACAAATGCAATTCAAAAATTCGGATTCAGACTCATTTAGATGCATTAAACCGAGAAACACATCTGATTGGCCATAAAAGTCACATGTCACATGCATACAGGGTCAATTTACACAGGAGCCCATTAACTTCAAGCGTGTCTGTGAAGTGTGTCACTAAAGCACAGTTTTCAAGTTATAGAACTTGTGTCTTTTTTCAACCTAACTAAGTATCTATGTAACACCCATATTAGGCCGCTATTGGATAGCATTTCTGAAATTGCTAGTTACTTGGCCATCATTCTCATCTAGTGGCTTTCTTATTTTCTGAGTCAACAACTAGGAACAAGCATTCAGATCAGATATTCTGACTTCACTGACTACATGATTGTCCTAGGTCACTGCCTCTGTCAATAATGACTAATTAATGTTAAGCAGAGCCATGCATTTTCACAAGTAGGTCAGCAATGTCCGCTAGATTCTGCTAGTTACAATGACATTCCGCATTTGACCTCAAGGTCCCCTACAGTACAGGTATATCAGCTCTCTTAACAGGTATAGAGGTTAGATAATCTGTGCTGTCACAAGGTTACTAATTGATATAGTATTATCCCTACCTAGCAGTGGAGAAAATGCCCAACTATATGCACATACTGGGTATTGTGTACTAATTGTTTAGGGAAATACTTTATATTGCTATGTGTATTAAGGCTTACTTTATGTAATAGCATACTGTTTACTTTGACGTATGGGGTCGTAGTGCAACCTCAACATGCACCTTGGGAACACCTTGCAGCCTCTAAAACTGGCAGCTGGTCGTGACTTTCAAGTATTTATATGGGAACTGCTGCCTGCGACACTTCCTTCTCTTGAGTAAGTATCAGATTATTCAGTGTTAATTAGTCTCCAGGTCTCTTTTTTTTATCTGTTCCAAAGTTATGTTTACATTTCCTGCCATCAGAGTAGTATATAACCCAGTGCTTATACAATAAGGAAGACAGATATTAATAATGCAACTTAGTTTGTTAAAGCACACCTCAGGGAAAACATTATAATGTATGCACCTTGGTGTGTAAATTATCATCTAATAATCACTATCAAAATCCTGCCACCTTTTACCTCCGTACCATCTCCAAAATTCACCCCTTTCTAACCAATGAAACTACAACGCTATTAATCCACTCAATTGTTGTCTCTCATCTTGACTATTGCAACTCTCTCTTCATTAGCCTACCGCTACACAGGCTATACACCTTCATTCTATCATAAATACTATGGCTAGACTCACCCACCTAATCAACCACTCAGTGCCTGCAACCCCCCTCTGCCGATCCCTGCAGTAGCTTACACTCACCCAAAGGATAACATTCAAAATATTAACAACCACTTACAAAGCCATCCACAGCTCTGCCCCGGCTATATTTACAACCTCGTTTCAAAGTATCACCCTAAAAAACCTCTCTGCTTCTCCCAAGACCTCCTGCTCTTCCGCTGCCTCGTCTGCTCCTCCCATGCTCGCTTACAGAAGGCTCTCCCATCTTCTGGAACTCCCTACCCCAACCAGTCCGGCTTATCTCCTACTCTGTCTGCATTTAGGAGATTCCTAAACACCCATCTTACCTCTACCTAAACTCTGACTTATTACTTTCTCAAACAACTTATTCCCACACAACTACCACCTTTTCATCACTTGTACCTCCTTTTTAATTTGTAAGCTCTCATGGGCAGCTCAGGGCAGAGCCTTCCTAACCATTTAATCCATATCTGGGAGGGGGGAGCAAAGCTTGGAGTTCCAGCAGACATATTAAAGTTATCCTTACCCAATTCCAGCCAAACCCCAAGAAACTCTGTCACATTTTTACTGCTTTCTGGGTCCCCATTGTGGAGATTTACCTTCACTTGTCCAGCTGATAGGTGCCAGAACAGAAAGTGAGAGAAAATCTTCTTATCAAAGACAAAGACAGCAATAAGAGGTTCTAACTTTTCCCTACAAAACAAACAAACATTTTTGACTGGAGTTGCGCTGTAATATAGTTCAATAGAGCAAGCACGTCTATCTGTTTAACAAAGCAATATATGGACTTACAGGCAGAGAAAAGTATACTTAATAAAATGCTCACTATGGACATAAGAAGAGTACCATAGACAATATTTCGATCTCGGAGAAGATCGCATATGTACCAGATGACTAAGTCCTGCCGCTGTCACCCACCAACTCAAGAAAACAGGCCGGATTGTGCAGAGTTTGCTGTTGCTGTCAGGAAAGGAGATCAGGAAAACGATCACAGACTCTTTACTGCAGTTATACTATCCCTATGTTTAAACTACCAATCTCCAAATGTGTCTATTTCTAGAGATTTATACATTGAATAACCTACTTTGTACGCACAGTGGAGGAACATTAAAAAGGTGTCTAAAATGGTTTTATACCTTATTAAACAATATTAAGCTTTGCTGAGATTAGAGACAGAACAGGGACATTTTACTGCAATCAGGGGCATCATCATCGCCTAACTGTTCCTCAATAAGGAGTGCAGTGATTCATGTTCGGACAGTAGGGGCCACTGTGCTTCTACTAACAAGCCTTTATACATCTCAAGAATTTCACTTCGCAGAACCGAACCATCTATTCTGCAGTTACTGTATGTGTTATATGTACTAAACATCTTCTAGATGTAAAAGAGTTATAAGTTCCAGAATACCTTGTCAGCTATAGGTACACACCTGCACTAAAATACTGGCTAAATATTGTCTGCATTGATGCAACTGAAAACTAAAACTGGGTCCAGGGTGGTAGCTGGCATAGAAGCCCCTTCCTCATATTCTACTTGTGATTGATTGGCTGATAAAAAAAATGTCTTACGGCCTTAGGGCCTGTGCCAACGGGATAAAAGTTTATCGAAATTAAAAACCTGAATGAAGCATGTAAAATGTTGAACAAAGAGAGGCCAACTGCAGGTCAGATGCACCTGTCAATCAATTCTAAATGCTCTCAGAGGCAAACTAATGCCTTGACACAAGCCCAAAGCCCATGAACACAAAACATTATTCAGTAAAGGTTTGCAGGTGGCTTCTTGGTGAAGGTAAGTTTCTGTGTCATGTGTTCAGCAGGCCACCTATGTACTAGGGCAATGTTTCGCAACCTTTTTTCAGTCGTGGCATACTTTAAAAGTATGCAAAATCTCAAGGCATCCCAGTCTAAAATGTAATGGATTTAGAGGGGGGCACACAAAACCACAAAAAAAGTGTAGTTCCCCTTCACATCGAATGCTCCCCTTCACATCCGAGTCCACCTTTATATCAGGTCCCCCCTTAACATTTGGAGCCACCACTTTCACATCAGAAGCTGATTTCTTTCACATTAGAGTGCCTCATCCTGCATATCAGAAGCCCTCTCTTTACATCAAAAGCCCCACTTCACATGAGGAGCTTCAGCTGTTGGCAGAATGGCAGAGGGACGGAGACAGAGCAGGCCTAGATGGAGGTGAACCGTCATCATTTTCTGAATGGGTCCCACCCTCCCTGGATTAGTGTGATTTATTTTCATGATGCTGGCAGCTGGCCCGCCTGCACCATGGAAAAATATGATGCTGCGCAAAAATTTTGAGGCTAAGGGTGCCACAACATCCTGGATGAGAAAGGCTGCACAGGTGAAAATGACCAATGATGCAAAAGGCAAAATATTTTTACTTGGCATTGTATTCATCATTCTCTTTAGAAAGGTATAGACCAGTTTACCAGGATTGATGTTAATACAAAATTAGAAAGCCTTGAGATGCTTTAATGACTAAAAACTGATCAACAAATGTTCCATCTACAATTACCACTTTTGGCATTTCTTCTGTTACAATATACTCTCTCTAAAATCTCCAATAATATTGCAAGGTGTGGTAAATAATTGATAAGGAGAATATGGTAGCATCTTTTAGCAATCAATTGCACCTGATAGGAGCATTGTGCAACCATGCAAAATTGATTACTACAAGCAATTTGTGTAGCTTACTCCATGGGAAGTCATTTGCTTCATCCATTTTGTGATTATTTGCTACTCCTTGTAATTTGCTAGCAAATTTAGTAACATGATTGAGCTACTGAAAATAACTCGTGTAGCTCTAGTCTAATGACTAGAGCTACACAAGGCTGTACCTAGGGACTTCTCAGGGACAAAGGCAATGATCTGACCAATACAGATACTAAGGGGGTCATTCACTAAGCTTCCGAAGGCAACCAAGTAAATAACCAAGCCGAAGTAAAGGGAACTGAACCCCGTTTGGCTATTCACTTCAGCCATGTACGACTGATTTCAGCCACACATCAGCTGGCTTCGGCTCCCTTTGGTTCAGCTGAACATGCTCAGCATGTTTGGCTAATCCGAAGTGAAGAACCCGTTCGACTCAGCCGATCCAACATCTGGATCGGTTCAGCCGAATGTCCGGCAGTTCACTCACTGCCATTGGCCCCTGTTCTCATAGGGGCCGAACAGCAATTAGTGAATAGCTGAATTCTGCAGAGTTTAGCTGAGCCGAAGCATATGCGTTCTGCTCGGCTGGGCTATTGTGAGTAGCCCACGCAGCAGCCCTTCAGTTTGGCTGAACAGAAGAGCTCCGGCAGCCAAAGTGAGCTGAATTACGGCTATATCCTTCGGCTCTTTAGTAAATAACCCCCTAAATGTTTAAGCCAGATCATGTTCCCTTTCAGCACTTATACTCCGAAGACATAGTTGCTTTACAGAACATGACTAAGGCAGTGTAAAATATAGTAGTTCTTATTGTACAGTATGTACTTTATTAAACAGTTATGTTCTCCACATTTTACTGCCTTAAGAAATATCACAGAAACATTAGAGTTGAGTATTTCATAATGTATTTTTTAGCTGACAAAAGACATATTCCTTTAGTGTGAATTGGGGACAAATGGAAGTCATGGAACATAAAATGCATGGTAAAGAAATCTTGACCACTACACTAGAAAATAAAACTGAACTTTTAGGAATTTTAGGAAATGAGGATCAAGAAAAGGCTTGCAAATATTCATGATCTTTGTAAAAAAAATCAGTTCAGCTAAAAGCACTCTATTCAAGATGATTTTAGCAAATGCAGACTGATGTTTTTCACATGATTGGAAAGGTTGAAAGAAAAGTGTCTGTCACTGTCTGATTATTTAGTACTGTATACTTCAAGCATGTACTGGCAAAACCACTTTTTACAGCAATGAAACTTTTAATAAATGTGCTTGATTAGCTGGAAGAATGTGCGCCCTTGATTTTCTGTCTCATTGACAGTGGCTGTTTTGCAGCTGACACCTGCTGAAAAGTTTCGGGTAGAATGCACAGATTTTAGCTCTATACCACTAATCACACATGATGAACAAAAGAAGAAATCTACACTTGATGGTTAATCAACAGTTTCCAGTCTTACCACCTCTAGGTCTAGGCCTTTAGGTCAGGACAATCCGTTGGCACCCAGGTCAGGTCAACCCTAAGGCCTGAAATGGTGTTCTTTAGTTTTCTTCAACTTGTGCCTGCAGTATAATCTACCAGAGTGTTGTTTATGGGTCACAGAACAGAGGTTGTTCGAAACTGCCTTACTAGGAAATGACATTTCTTTGCAGAGACTGCTTCTTTGCAAATCTCACTGCAGGTACAATTTAAACAATATCAGATATCAGACTTATCGGTTGATTTACTAAAGGCAAATAAGCTGTTCACTTTGCAAGGGAACCTACACTCAACATGGGAATTTTTACTTAGCTGAGTGGATGCGGTGAAAATTCACTATGCAAAGAATACCCAATCATGTGCAAGGAAAAAACAAACAAATAGTAGTAGCCTTTAGTAAATCAACCCCACAGTTTATGTCACCCAATTAGTTTCCAACACCTATAGTAAGCTAATGTTTAGTTTGGCTATGCTGATCTGTAAACCACACATATGTAGCACGATGAATGGATTAAAAGGATGGAATGAATGAATATGGACTACCAAAGTTTACATCTGTAGGTCATTTTAGGTTGGCAGACCGGGCACAAACAATTAAGCCAGATACTAGTAAAGTAAAAGTGTCTATATTATAAGCAGCCTGCCTGTATACATATGGTGTAGTAAGAATAACGTGGTGCCCTTAACTTCTCTTGGGACAAGAGATGGAGTGTTGAGATAAATAATAGTCTCTCTCTATAGCAGTCAAAGTAGCTTTAAAAACATATGGCAATAGCTGATAATGAGGCAATACCAACTCCTTCACAGGACAGAACTTCCTTCACAGGACAGAACTTCCTTCACAGGACAGAACTGAATGCCGAGTGCTATTCACTCACTGCCGTTCGGCCCCTATGTGAATAGGGGCAAACAGCGGCGAGTGAGCTGTCGGAGCTTCGGCTCAGCCGATCCATATGTTGGATTGGCTGAGTCAAAGTCCTTCTGCAGTGCAGCCAAAGACAGCCGATGTATGGCTGATTTCAGCTGATCTACGGCTGATATCAGCCGTACTGAGCTGGAGTGAATAGCCATATGTTGTTCGGCTCACTTCACTTTGGCTGGGTTGTTTGGCAGCTTTGTGAATAACCCCCTAAATGTTACATTTAATATAGAGATCTATACATCAGGCCAAAAAGAGGGATGAATGAAGGAAAAAGACAGACAGATAGACCAAGTTCCAAAAGAGGGACGATTGAAAGGTATACAGATATTATAAAGTAGAAAAAAAGCTAATATACAACACTGGGCTGTTTAGGTACCCACAGATGGATATGTCACATGTTCTAAAAAATATTGTTTTATTTACAGTATCATTAAAAGTACATACTCAGCATTTTCCATTCACTGGCAACCCAAACCAAAGTGTATAATACATGAAGATACAAAGTGCATGATAAATGAAACCTCTATTTTGTTTTTTAAACCCCCAGTAGATACACCGCCTACAGATAAAGTATCATATCAAATATAATTCTATTAACACAACTAGTATGATAACGTTATCCATCTATAAATATTATTAATTCATACACATCCAGCAGCGGAATGGGGGATAATCTCTATGCATTTCACAGCTGAGCTCTTTCCCCAGAAGATAATTAGAGGTATCTAAGAAAGTATATAACGATAAAATATCATTACCCATTGTACACAGACATATATGCATATATATGATATATATGTCTGTGTACAATTATGCAATTATGTAAAAATGCATATTAATATCTATATTTATTATGTAATTTGTGCATACCATGCTATAGGCATTTCAGAGAGGCCGACATGGGGACGTACAGAGGGAGGAACCAAACACCAGATTGTATACCCAGGATTGTTCTAAATAAATGAATGTCATAAGATCAATCTCAGTGTCTTACTAGCATCACCTAATTATTTTTAAGTGTAAAAAAATATAATACTTATAGGAGAATGATTGGACAGAGGCTGGAGTGGAAAATATAGAGACCTCTGTAGAATTCAACAGCGATACTTCCATTATGCAGTATTTTACAGCAAAGATGTAGCCAGATATTGCCTAAGGTTCAAGGATTTAATAGAACATGTATCAAATGCGTTTCAACTGACATACAAGTCAGAATAGGGAGAGGAGAGATGCAAAACGTATCAGGGAAGATCAATACCATTTATTATCTAGATTATATAAAAGAAAAGTATACAATATGTCTCTCACCTGCACATTGTCCCCCTCACAGCCTTCATAGGGATCCATAGGCTGTTCACTTTGCAAAGGAATTTGTACTTAGCATGGAATGTTTGCCCTTAGTTTAGTGAATGAGGTGAAGCTCATCTGAATTCTATCATCCAATCACATGCAGGCAAAAATATTGTTTCTTTTATGTTTTTTCCATATAGGGTATTATTTGCAAAGTGAATTGTTACCACATTCAGAAAGCTAAGGGAAAATTCTTCTGTAAAGTGCAAATTCCCTTGTAAAATGAACAGCCTATCTACCTTTAGTAAATCAACCCCTGTGTGTGCATATGCATCTATGGGCACCTACAAAAGTCCAGTGTTGTGTATTAGTTTTTTGTTTTCTAGTATAGTAGGATGTTGTACATGTCAGGATAGTATTACCTCATTCCAACACATTGTATATTAGGTATAGTTAAGTAGTAAAATGAGCCTACAGTCTGATGCTTGACATTTGGTCACTGACTCGTGCATCTTACACCTATCAATGTTTTACAACCTCTGATTTGGAAAATGTTACCACTAGCTCATCCAACCTTTGCCCAGGTCTACTGATTCACACACATATTTCCGTGAGACAGCATCTGGTCTTGGTCCTGTCCTGTCTTCCCACATTCTCATAGCACTGGTCCCTCTAAACTCAGTATTCTGTAATTGATTGTAGGTGAGTAGCCCCCTAGAGAAGACTGTTAATCCTTTCTTTTTCAGTTTGCTGAACTTAAAGAAAGAGTAGCCTGGAGATGTAAATAGTAACCAATGAGAAATAATCTTTCTTCGAACTGGGAAAAACACAAACAAATTTGTTCAACTCAAGAGTAATCATGTAACATTTTGTGCAATCTGTGCTATTCTGACTTGTATATTTGGAATTCATGTCTTGTCTGCTCTGTAATAAATAAACTAGGTCAATGAGAGCTAAACCTAAGTTTAATTTACCAGGTTGTGGCTATTTTCAACAGCTGTTTGAGCACAGAAAAACCTTCAGCCTAAATCAGAATCCTTGTATCTATTAAGTTGCCTGTTATTCTCTGACCACATTTTATAACCTGAATTACATAATACATTACATTCCTAAATATGGATTAATTAGGGGCTGAACATGATGCTAAAGGAACCCGTAGGGAGGGGGAGTGGAGGAAGTTGATACTCATGAAATAAGGACGGTTGATTGATGTAAAAGACCCGATTATTTGCTGCTTATCATAGGGTTCTCTCTTCATACCCCAATAATGATGCTTATTTTTGTAAAAGGACTACTATGCCGAAATATATAATTTTCATTAACATGTTTGTAAAATACAAATTGTAATAATATCCATTATTTAAGTGACACTAAACTCAGGAGTTAAATCTTAAAAAAGCATTCAAGTACCTTAACTATGAATGAAACTGCACCCTATTTATGCATCATTCGACTTTAGATCCCCAAACCATCTCTGAATTGGGGCTGACACTGTCCTTCCTTCTGGAGAGGGGCTACTTTTGTTCCCATGGTCCCTCTGTGGTAAAGTGGTCACCACTCCAAGCACGATCCTGAGTTTAGTGTCACTTTAAATATGTATTTTTATATGTCAAGAGATGATCAGAAATGGATGTTGTACATTTAAAACTAAGCAGGCAGTATTTCCTGACACCATGCTAGCTTCTTGGTCATTAATCCCGTCTTTTTGTTGCCTCATATTGTGTATAATAGCAGATAATTTGGAGCAGTAGGCTGCACAGCAAAGGTACATAACTGTAAAAAGAAATCTCAATCTCTGTACAAGGTTGTGTACTACTATAGCTGTGAATTTAATAAGTAGATATTTCTGATTAGGCATAGTTTTGTGTGTATGTGTGAGGTGGTGGTGGTGATGTATTGGTAATTTAATGCATGGGATTTTGGTCCATTGGTGCTGGAAATGGCAATGCCAAAGACAGTAATTCCAATTGGACTGGTAATGGCATACTGGAAGGTAGGATGTAGGGCGAAATAAAGAAAATTATCAGATTCACTTTGTATCAAAAGTCAAAAGCACAGACATACAGACTCAGGCTAGATAGCAACATGACAGGACAGCAACATGATAGTTAAATCTGAACTGAAGGCACTTATAAAAATTAACATGGGTATATGCTGAACAACGGATGTTTTTTAAACTCAACTAGTAGAAGTACCTGAATCTGACTTAGTATCAACCACTTGCAGCTCCCTGTACTGGGAGAGGAATTGGGCAGCATTGGGAGGCAATTAGGTGTGCTGCATGCAAAGGTGCTGACAAGGAACATGCTGATAGAAGTGCAGATAAATGGCACATTAGTTTGTAATCCCCCCTAACGGCTGGTTGTTAAGTCAGTTCCCACCACCAGGGCCTACCGCACAAATTTGCAGGGATGGTGGGTTAAGGACCCAACTTCACTCCTACTCAGGTATCATACTTCTTCGGCCTTAAGCATGATCTAGAATCTCCCACTTGCACTTAATTTGAAAGGTCTCTCCTAAACCAGTGGTTCCAAGCCAAACCACCACTCATTCCGGAACCAAAGTGGCTTCTACTTTACACTCCCAAAGTATAGGCTGTGTTATTACATATTAAAGAGAACTTGCAACCAGTCCAGCATATTAAGCAGAAGCATTTCACATGACACCTGGCTGCTGTTAGGTTATTGAGCTTGGCTCATTGGTTTCCCCTCAAGTGTCACCCATTCCCCTCTTGGATGTCTTCACCAGTGTATAAAATATACTTTTAAAAAAACATTTTGTTATCTTTTTTTTTTAATGTCTTCTGGCTGGTCATGTGGCACATTGGGTCCTCTGTTTCAGTAATGGGCAGTCCACTGAGATGCAAAATGTGGAACCCTTTTCAGGTTTATATTTTACTGTCTATATACATGACAAGACAAGGACAGCAAAGAGCAAGACAAAGGATCCAAACCTTCTTAGACAATTCAAAGCACAACAGTTTTAGCTTAAAGAGGCATATGTTTTAAAATACAAGACACATTTGGAAATGTTTAGTAATTACAATCTACAAACAGATACTTGTAGATAATTGTCGGCCTTTTATTTTTTGTTACTTATTTTTCTTCTACTCCACATTCTTCTGCCCATTTTTCATAAAAGCAGGTTGATCCATCTCTCTTTACTTCCTGGAACTCTAGAACATGTGACTAGGACATGTAACCATCATCTCAGGAGGGAAAAATGCATTTACCTGAGATCTTGCAAGATTTTGCAGTGTAGAGATGAGATTTCCCAGCAATCCACTGTGATATAACCTTCACAGGATACATGTCTTAGGTATGGGCTATATCAAAATTGTCTGAGACAAGCGGAAAGTGGAAAAACTGTAATTGTATGTAAAAGCAAAATATGCTTGTTTAACTAATGGATGTCAGATGATTTCATATCAACATGCCAAATGCTGGTGTGATTTTTAGTAAAAAGGGATAATGGTCCACTTTAAGTTTAATTTAAGATCCTATCATTATTTTCATGTTTGCCATTTTTTTGTTTTGTTTTGTAAAAAAAAGAACTATTTAAAATGACTTAAAGGGCATCTTTGGTCTTTTTAATGAGTATAAAAATATATTTGAAAAAAAAGCTGCTTATTGTAAATAAAATATATACTGTATAACATGTAAAAATAATATTATATATAACATATATAATATAATAAAGTATAACAACTTTAAAAAACAAAATAAAATACAATTGCTCACAAAACCAATATAGTTTCCCTTTAACAGCAAGGGAGATGGAAGTTGCTCATCTTTCTCTTTGGTACAACCTATTTTTTTACAGAGCTCCAAAAGCCGTGATGCCACATAAACAAATAATGACATGGAAAAATTTGAAACTGCAGGAATATGAAGCTAATAATCATGCCACCTACCGAGCAAGTTCGTTCTTAAGTAGACTGAAACAAACAGGGGATACAGTGAAAAAATCCACCACCGAAGTAAGCTGCAGCCAGAATTTCAGTTTGTCATCAGCAGCAATAAACTGCAAGACATGAAATATATATTACCTCCACGCATCACATTTTTGCAATTAAGATTTATATTGATTTTGGTTATTTAATGATAACACATTTTGCAAGCACACAGTCAATACAAAATTAATTTTCAAAATGTCCAATCAATTTTTGAGCTGCATAGAACACTGAAAGTTTGTAATTATGAGCTGCAGTTTTTTTATACGGCAATAAAGAAGACATTTCACAAACATACATCGTTCTTTTAACACCTCATTTAAAATGAGCTGTGTGTTCAAGCTGTGCAGAGAAAGAACAATGTGTGAATATTATCAGCAGTATTGTATCTTGGTATTAAATTGAAAGCTCTGCTCTCTTATATTTGGAACACTGATAAGTAGAGTTAAATGTCTTTCCAGCCCTGAAATTCCTCTTATCATAAAGTTTACATTTATGTCGTTAAATGTAATAAGGAATTTATGTCCTGCGTGTTCGGCTGTTTGGCTAATGGCGTCAAAATTGATGCCGCAGATTTCTCAGAGAAAACGACTTAGGTTTTACTAACAGTGAATTATAATACATGAAAGGGAAAAGGACTGGCGTCACATAGGTTATGCCATAAAGAAAAATGGATGGAAAGGGAAAGTAATGACCCAGCTGGCTTTAAAAAAAAAAAAAAAAGCCAAACTATATCACGGGGGCTTCAGATGTTGGGTTATAGATCTTCTGCTTTTAAGTAAAAATGGCTAGGCATTCCTTCATTCTGATTAAACTACACTGGTAGGACAGGCCTATATTGGCAATGCTATTACTTGCAAAACAAACCAATTTTGCATAAAACTTGTAGCTAGCTGGTATAAAGAAAAAGAATAGTATATTTTCAGTGAGCACTTATTTTTCACTAGTATTGCAGTGTTTACCATAGAATCATTTTTAATGTGCCATTCACATTTTTACACACTTCTTCCTTTTAAAAAAAAAATAAAGCTATCCGCAAAAAAAAACATATTTTAAACTGCTGTTACATGTAAAAGGGGGCAGCAAATATTTACCTTCTCTGGTGTACCTGGGCGGCATGCATGCAATGCAGCAGAAAGGCTGCACTCGGGGTGTGGGGAAATTAATACAAGACAAACTCTGCCAAAGTTACCATTGTCCTTAGGCTATAAAAAGGCATGTACTGTATATGATTAAAGTGAAACTTCAGCCAAAACTTATTTTTAGTATAGAATGGGGAAACATTAGAATTTCTGTCAGGAATTCTAAGGAGGAACCCCACCCCCAAAATGGGGGGAAAAATCGTGGGGTCCCCCCTAAACTTCCGAACCAGACCTTTGATCTGAGCACAGGCCTGGCAGGGCAGGAATGGGGGGGGGGACACAAGGCCAGACTTTTGAAAAATCCTTTTTAAAAAAACACAACAAAGGATTTCTGACCGACGTCATCCAGGGTCACCGACGTCATCCAGGGTCAATCACGACATACAGCGCGCCGATCCATCCGCACACAATGAACTCCCGCCACAGAATGGCATTCTGGCAGATGCCGGCAACATGACACCAAGGCTTGGCCAGCCCAGTGTCCTCGAGGAAGCTGGGCTGTCATTGAAGGACAACCTATCTGTTGTCATTTGCGGGGAGAATGGTCAGCTTTAGCCGACCTTTCTCCCCGCTTCGGCTGTCACTACGGCTCAGTCGAGCCGAAGAATATGCGTTCGGCCCAGCTGAGCAACTCCGCTGCCTTCGGCTGCTCTACGGGTATTGTGAATAGAAGGGTTCTGGCGGCCGGGGCGAGCTGAAGGATCAGCCGAAGATCCTTCGGCAGCTAAGTGAATAACCCTCTTAATCTAATTTTTTGCTGTTTTTCTGGGACTGGGACTTTTTATGCCTTCAATAGGGTGCATGGCTAAAATAAATACTGAGATTATCTGTTGTGGTGGTAACCTGGTGGTGGTGGTAACCTAGCTGGTGCAACAATATTTAAAAAAATGACATTTTGGAGACTCTGTGGTCCCCTTTCTCAAGCTGTATATACAAACAAAATACACTATCAAAATTGCAAGAAACTTTTTGTCTGGCATTCCACTTTAAATAAGAACATCTGTATGAAGGATAACCATCCAAACTAGCAACACAGCATAACTGCACAGCAATTTATAAAAACAACTAAAGCAATCATGTGTTATTTCATGTATAATGTGAATTATAAAAAGGAGTTTTATCCAGATTCTTGTTCTATGATTGGTACTTGCCCTGCTTTTTTGTATGTAAACTATGCTGATAAAAAAGAACAATTTCTTTCAAACCATTACATTATGGGCTCCTTTTAAGACAAAATTGAGCAGATCTGCAATCTTTAATTACATCTAACACACTGAAGCTGTTCTAGTAATCCTTTGAACTTTCTGCTTTCTTTTGGAGGATTCAAAGTTTATCGAAAGTATCGAAAGCCAGTACGTTTTTTAACATATGGATAGCGTATGGAAGGGTTAGAACTTTAGTCAGTTTTTCATTCTGTATTCCCAGTAATTTTACTCTGTCTATTCATCCTGGCGACAATTGTCACTGGGACTCAAGGTAGGCAAAAATCCAAACATTTGCATTGTCACCACAACAGGAATGTAAGGGAAATCTTCTAGTAAGGACAATTTTTTTGGTCACAATTGGTTAAGAAGGAATTTCCCTCACTATGAATTGATTTCCTCTCACTTCCCATTGTGTCTGCAGGAGAGGAGGTATAGGGAAATATCCTCAATGGAACACATGACAACCCTGATGTGTTTTAACCCTTCTCTACTCTAATCTAAACATGTAACAAAAATGTTTTGCTTTGATAATACTTTAACTGGATTGACATATAATATTAAAATAAAGATGGAGTGAATACTGTGAAGTACTGATTAACATCCTTAAATCCAGTTGCAGTACAAAATGGGTCTCGCATATTATGCAAGCATGTTTGACCTGATCTTTAACAGATAAGGTTTATCTGAGATATCAATTCAATAAAGGGTGTAGCACAAATTGAGACACTTAGGTGATTTAAACTGGGTGTGGCTATAAAGTGGAAAAAAGTGACTACCATGATGGAAAAAGTGCAGAGACTGCACTACTGAATACTGGGCACTTTTCAGGTGGAATATTTTACACTGATTGCAAGATATATACAGCATATTGGATGGGGCAAATGTTTCTTCACATTGCTTTTTAGATAAAATTGGGCCTGAGAAAAGACTGTATGCACCTTGATGATCTATGCACAGGACACTTTTGTAGAGATTATGATGGATATTAGGGAGGATTGTTGCATTTTTTCTTGGGGAGACATTCACTTACATTGCACTTTGAACAGATAGTAATCTGCAGTGTACTTAATACAGGTAACCTTCGATTTACGCCAGGGTTTTAGGTTCCAGGAGGAATGAAACCGATGTAAACTGAAACCTTGTATATAATGAATGTCAATGGGAAGTGAGGGAGTTAGGTTCCAGGCCTCTCTCAAAAATGAGATAAGTGACATAATACACTATATTTAAAGCTTTGAAATGAATGTTATGAATGCCCCAAGGGTATCCCTGTGCCCCTAGTGTGGCTCTGTGTGCCTCCTTATCTCCAAATGAACTTCTGTATGCCTCCATATTAGGATTGGTAGGAATGGAAGGAGGGAATCCCAAGTTGAAAAAATGCGTGGGGTTCCCCCCCATAAGGAATACCAGACCCTTTAGATCTGATTTTTTTTAAGGGGTAACCCCAACACAAAAAAATGGAAAAACAACAAAAGTAGTGTCCCCCCAAAAATTCCATACCAGACCCTTAATCTGGGCATTGACACGGCAGAGCAGGAAAGGGGGGGAGGGGCGAGTGAGCAATGCCCCTCCCTGTGCCATACCTGGCCTCATGCCCTTGGCATTGGGAGGGTGCTTTTGCAGAGGGTGACAAGGGCCTCTTCCCCATAACCCTGGTCTGGTGGTTGTGGGGGTCTGCAGGCAGGGGAGCTCATCTGCATCTGGGTACCCCCTTTCACAAAAGGGGGACCCAGATGCCACCCCCCTTGTGATTGAGCATGGGGTAGTTGTACCCCTACTCATTTACTAAAGAATTAAATAAAAAGTAAATAAACACACCAGACTTTTGAAATGATAAATTTGACATCCCTTGGGCCCCTTGGCCCGACTTGGTCTACCTGTATTTATTGTTATAGCAATCTGATAAGGTAATAAGTTGTACTGCAGAACTATTGCATATGACACTTTGTATGGTATAGTAGAACTGATAAAAATAGTGCCACACTTTTGTTATCAGAGCATTATCTTCCATTCACTAAATATGAAAGCTTTGTTACCTAGCTACAAGAAGAACAAAATAGCATCGTGTGTTCAGCAGGTATCAGAGTCCTTCTTTGTCTTCGAGACATGGCACTGTTGAAAATGTTTATATAACCTTTTTGGGTAGTACCCTGGGCCAGCTGCCACATATAAAGATTTCAAGTAACTTTTTTGCATCTGGATTGAGTCTCGTTTGATCAAAAAAATCTTCTCCTTTGTCAACTTTATCTGGCTCTTCTCTGTAGAATGTGTTCTGTGAAGTTTTCACCAGACTTGCCTCTCAGCCCTGGAGACTGTATCATTCTTACTTCAAATAACAGTTTACAGGGCTGGGGGGGGGCACTGCCTAGATCTACAGGCTCTAGCCCAAGATGCATTTTCTGTAGCCTGGAATTATGTTCTGATTTACATCTTTCCTCCAGTTTCTTTGGTTACGAGAGTTCTTTACAAGATCCAAGCAGGGTCAGTACAACCCCATAGGTTTCCTCTCTTGCTGCAGATGGCTTCAGCTCCTCCATGGTTCCTTCCCATCAAGTAAAATCTCTATCTCCAGAGGGATTGACAGCATCCAAATTCAGAGAAGCTCCATCTTTCAGCATAGCTGTAGAATTAACTAGGTTGAAAGAACAAGGTTTTTTGTCAGAGGTAATCATTACTTTTCAAAGCAGAAACACTTCCCAACCTTGTCTCTAAAGCTACCTAATGTTCTGGATTCCATGTGTAGCACCACTTTACCCCTGTGAAGATGAAGAAGACCCCCAGGTGACCCTGTAGGCTATTATTTCAAACCTCAGGGCCAAATTCTTGACTGTGGGGTAAAAGGAACTGGGTGCCCATCACTTTACAGATCACAGATAACGGCCTCCCAGCATGACTTGGAGGCAAAGACCTTCAACACAGACTCCTCTCCTGGCTGAAGCCCAGCAAGCAAGAGCCATTCTGCAAGATCACCATACATTTTTATAACTTTCCCCAGCATGTACCACTGGCAAGAAAAGCCTTATAATGGTTGGCCAGGGATAAATACAATAGTTCTGTTTTGCTATTGCTGCGATTGTCAGGGACCCTCCCCAAAAGCCGGCAGAAGCAAACAATAATCTGAGCTTGGGTAAAACTCAATATTAACAGGACTTTAATAACTCAGAGTTCAGACTACAGCCTAGCCACAAGCCTAAATTTAAGCTAGGGCTACTCCTGCTTAGGGCAGGGTTCCTACGGTTGCAATTAGCCTTAGATAAGGGACCGGCATATAACTTGTTATACGTCCAGATATTGTCCCTGTCTTGCTTCACATGTACAAGTTGGGCAGTAGAACAGATGGTCAGACGTTTTATGCAGGCAGCAATCGGAGTTCATTTTATAAATCAGAGTTGTTTTAGTGCTAATATCACATTTATGCAGTTTCCTTATGTTCCATTATAACATTATTTTATCTGGTGCTTGATGTTAAAAACAGTTTCTGTAATGAGCATTATGTTTTCCAGATTAGTCTCTGAGATTGGGGCTTTATCCTACAAAGAGTCTTTTTGCATTACCCATTCTTGCACTGATACCTTTTATCGAGTTTTGTCCAAAAGTAGCGCTAATTATTATAGCATCTGGGAAACAGTTCTTCCTGTTTTTCAGACAGATCCTTCAGACTCCTGGCAGGAGGATTTTATCTTTTTAGATATGGTAAAGTTCCTGTCCATCTACTTTGACAGAACCAAGGATTTCAGGCAGCCCAAGGAAAACCATGGCAACTTTAGAATTATCCAGTCTCAGAAGCTGAAGGTGATCCATTTAGCTTATGTGAAACAGAGCTTGACTCATCTGGCTGAAATGTGATCAAATTCCACTAGATATCTGTAAAAATAAGTCAAGGCAACTGTATGTGGCAGACAATAGATGTCTCCCCCCCCCCCCCAACTATTGTCTGCCACATACAATGATGTTTTAACTCTCTCTCTGGGCTGGTTAATAACACCTCCTAGACTCCAATTATGCAAATGCATCAACACCTGGTTGTGATTAACAGATTATGTGGATTGGAGCGACATTCACCATATTTATTCCCAGAAAATTTTTTGTACAAGTCATTCTGAATTGAGAAAGCTGGTCGGATGTCCAGTGGAAAGTCTTCAAGAAAAATACAAGTCCAGTTGCCTGGACTTATTTTTTACAGATATACCATGACCTGGATGAATGGGAACCTTCCCAGACAAATTCCACTACAGGAGTTTCAGCTTCTTGGGCAGCTTAGGCCAAGGTATCAGCAGATTACATTTGTAGGACAGCCAACTGAAGTGAACACCTCTATGCATCACTGTAAGTTGGATATGGCATTGTCTTTGTTGACAGGTTAAATCTATTTGCATCCGTATTGGGTCTTTGGTGCTGCATTCCCCCATGGATGTTAGCTAGTTACATCCCACCATATGCTGACATGAGGTGAGCCAGGAATATGGACAAATGTTACCTGATACTTACCATATTTTTCTTTTTCTGGCTTCTCCTCGAGTAACCCTATTGTCCTGTTTCTTCTTACAGAGCACTGGTTTAGGAGAATTTGCTCTCTCTTATTATTAAGGTGACCCTGTGGGGTCAAGGGGGTGGAGTTGACCCACAACATGCTGACATGTGGATAAGCCAGGAAAGGAAATTTATGGTAAGTTTCAGGTAACAAGTTTCTATATTCTTAGGAAGTTTGCTCCAGTCTGGTTATGACTGAAGCCATTGTGGTAACATCAATTTTAGCACAGGTCCTCAAGACCTAAAAACATGCTGAACATAGCAATTTTTTTCTATTCTTCTCTTTTTCCTTTTCAGTACAGTACTGCTGGATATATAACAAAATGATTTCAAATAATTTCAGCCATACGTTTCATAAAACATAATCATTTTAATGGAAATGAAAACCTATAATTCAATTGATTTAAAAATTATGGTAAATGCCACCACACTTTTCATGAGGAATTAGGAGCAATTTTAATGTCATATTAAACAAGAAACAGAATTACAGCTCCATCAGGAAGGCCGGTATAAGAAAGCCACACATTTAATATATTTAAATACTTTTTATGATTTTTTTTTTGGTAGCAGTGCTCCTTTTAATGGAGAAATAATCAAGCGGTGTTACAATGTCAGTGCATTTTGTATTGACCTAATAAATTATACCCAGTAAAACAGCCAGAACATAGTGTGGCACTTACTCTGCTGATATTATAAAGTAAATTATCACTGTTCCAATACTGAGGAGAAACACCAAAATGACCTACAGAAGGAGAGAGAACTTTACAGCATATTTATAGGTAATGGGAAATACTACATTAATGATATTGATAGATAATAAAAGTGTTATGGTCAGTGCAATATATTTCAATAAAAACACTTAGTATAGATATACATAGTGACTAATGTCATCCTCTTCCCACAGACATTAAAGCTTAAGAAGCATTGACTGTAGCCTTAGAAGCTCATTTGAATCTTCATAAATACAGAAGGCGTTCACACCCATTAAAAGAACATTTACACTTATTAGATCTGAGAGCTAAAATGAGTAAATATCTTTTTTTCCTAGGGTGTGTTTAAACTAATGGGTTTCCCTTTATTTGTATTCTGTGTTAACTGGAATTAAGACTGTTTAGGAATCTCTACAAATGCCCATATAATATACAGTCTGATTGTAAAATCTCCTTTACATCTACCATCAACTATGTAGTGCAAAGGTCTTCCTGAGTGAATACAAATTGACTGGTTTGTAAAGGTCTGTCCTTAAAGTACCTTACATGGTTTTGATAAATCTGAAGAAAATTGTATGGAGAATGTACAGGTAGAATATAAGTGTATATTGTCTCTCTGCACTTTGCACATCTTGTAGACTCTTTGTGTGAACTCCAGCAGTGTCTGAATGTCACAGATTTACCTTGGTGACTATGGCAGAGCATGCCAGTGCATTGTGTGTTGGTATAAATGCTTGTAGCTCAGCTCAGGAGAGCACAGGATAGGGTGACAATGCCACTGTTACCATAGCAAAAGGAAGCCTCTATGGGTACATCTTGCTGGTAGGATCACTTGGTATGATTTAATTAAAATTAGCAAAAATAAAGAACAGCATAACATTTTTTCACATTATAGGAATGCCATAATGTGTTCGGGCAAGCCTCAAAGTTTAAATGTTAGCTCATACAACGCTGATATTTCAGTTTCAGGTAAATGTTGAGTTAAAATGTGCTTAGGACCAAATTTGTTTTCTAGTTTTGCGTAGAATATAGAAATGTTAAAACCCAAATCAGTTTATTTTTTGCTTTTTGTGTCTCTTTGCAGAGATTTCCCTTTACTTAATTTCCTGATGCAACAGGAAATGAGAGGCAATCTCTGAAAAAGTGAGGGCAATTTCACCTTTAGCCAGTTGTTCCAATTGGAAGACTTTCCCTCACCTTTTGTTCTAGTGACAACTGTTATATTTTGGATTTCCCATTATTTTATGTCTCAGTGGTAATGGTCACGAAGTGAAATCACCACCCAAGAGGTTGCGTCTAACTAGTAGGGACAAAGAAAGCAACACAACTTGACAAGCATTCTATACAAAAAAAATGTTTGGGCTCTACATATATTGGTGAGATCCTTGTATTTGAGCTCCTGGGTCTGTAAATTTTCTGTGGTCATTCAGAAGAGTTCCTACTCTCCCTGTTGGTTTGTTTCATTTATTTTATTTTATGGATGATGCAAAAGGAGACACCAGAACATGCACAGTGGTCAGGAACAGCTAAACAGACAGTAGTAGAGTTGGAGATTATGACAAAGAGATCTCGCTTGAAATATATCACACAAGCCTTATTCAGGCCATACACTATAGTGTCTTTTGGAAACTTGGTAGCTTTCAAATTCAATTGTTTCCTATTTTCTGAATGTGATCAAAACAATGGCGGGAAATCAATTAAAACCACACCAACGCCACTCAAAAAGGAAATCTCCACTAAATATCTCTCCACTCCAATTTTTGGTCAAATATTTGTTGCCCAAAGCTAAGTGGAAAAAAGAAAAAATTGCTAAGCATTCATCCACTATTATAATAGCCACACACATAAATAATGGAGCAAACCAAAACCACCACTAGATTCTTTCCAAACCGTTAAACAACAAAGTAACTAACATTAGGCTGCCTATATTTATTGGCAGCTAAACACTTCCTGAATAAAAGCAGTGGGAATGCTTTCATTAGGTCTGAGTATGAACCCAAACGAATTAACATTTTTCTGGGAATGTACAGGCCTTGTCAGTTATAAGTACATAATCACTTGAAAGCAGTGACATTCCATGCCTTCTGTGCTGGGTGAGGCATCACCCAGCCAGTCGAAGCCCTGCCCTATCCAGTTGAAGCCCCACTCCCAATGTGGTAACCAAGCTGTGTGGGGGAGGAAGGGAGGAGACAGGGAGAAGCCTCCATATCCCTCACTTGCTCATCACTGGTGAGGCATTGAGATCAATGTCCTCACTGTTTTTTTTTTTGATTGGACAGCTTGGACCAATGGCGCTTTGCCATTGGTCCAAGCCATCCACAGAGCTCCAGCCTCCAACCCAGAGTAGAGGCTGTAACAGCTCTTGTTTCACTAGTTAGGTTGCACAAAGCAGTGCGGAATCCCGCTGCTGTGTAACCTAACTACCCGTCAAAAGCCTGATGCATCGCCACCTGTAATTAACAGGTAGTGCTCCGCCCATGACAGGTTACACAGCAGGGAGGCTTTCCCTCCTGTGTAACTTGTTACAGGCCACTATGAATAGAGAAAAAGCTGTCAGCTTCAGACTTGAACCTGACACCTTTTTTCTTCATAATACTAGGTGAGGCTCTGCCTCACCTGCCTCCCCTGACCACACATCCCTGCTTGAACGTATATGTAAACCCCAAGAATGAATATTTATTTTTTACTGCCTTTTAGACAGTTAAATATACCATAGTGTTTTTATATCTGTTCAATAAATGCAGCTACAAATACCTATATCCAGTGCTGTCTTGTGTCCTGTGCTTTCTGTAATGTAATCTTAAGCAGCCTTATTAGTCCTGCCCTGTTCAACTCTGGGAACTACACCCTCGCCTCCCCATGTTATGATGATGAAGGGAGGGTAGCTGTTGTCCTGACACACTTTAAGTCCTAGGGTGACAATGCTGCTTCTCAAAAAATACAATACTGTGAGTGTTGTCCCCCTGGAACAGGAAGTATGTTACTGGTAGGATCACCAGGTAAAAGTAAAGGGCATTAAAAAAGGGAAACTGATGCAGCCGCCACATCTAAGGACTGGTAAACTTCACTATATAAAATATTAGAATTGCTTTTCAGGGTTTCCATGTAGCACCTCAAGCTTTTCTTAGATTTGAAAGATGCCTGATAGCAGTTTATTTTATAGCCTTCACACATCATCCATTTTCATCAGGTACATTCTCTTCATAAGCAGCTGTGTAAATCAGTGTTTTAAATTTTAGGAGCTTAAAAAGTACTCTCCAGTCAACACAAAAATGTATTTAAACTCGCTCAGGGAGAGGGGGGACATTCTGTCAGCTGTGTGACTCTAATTTGCATCGTAGCTTTGGTTTGTGCTTACGACTGCTGGTCTCCCCTTCTTTCTGCAAGAGCTTAATTCTGAGCTGCAGATATTAAGATTTTCTCACTTTCCAATCTTCTGTATTCGCAGAGAGTCCATTTACATTTTTGCAGAGTGTTAACACCCATTATGTTGCATGTTAACTAGTGTCGCATTAGGGAATCACATTTAAAATTAAATGAGCCACCGGTGCACCCCAATGTGCATAAAACACATGACTCTTTTGTTGTAAAATTAATGGCACCACAATACAGTAGACTAGAGCATGTTACATGCTTTACCATGCTTTGCACTGACACACACAATAACACTCATTACCGGGGTGTGGAAGAATTAACCTGACCAGAGAAGGAGGTTACAAATCACAAGGTTGTGTGTGATAACATATTGCAGTTCTTCTCAGAAACACTGTAAAAGTCTGTTAAATCTAACTGTAATATCAAAAAAACTTAGATTAAAGCAAAGCTGTACATTGTCCTACTGGGAAAACTCACTAGTTTATTGACCAGGATGCAGTGTTAGCCTTCAGTATCTCAGTATCTTACACTTTCCGCTTCTCCCTTACTGTGTAAAGTACAGATTTGCTTTACCCAACCGCCCTTACCTCATTGTCCTCATTGCAATGGGTTAAAATAAAGAATACTATACTGAATTATATCATTGCATGTAGTAACTGTGCATAGGTTCTATGAATACAATATTTTTTGCATAAGTCGTCCTTTAAGTTTAGTTCTTCAGCTGCAGTGTTCTTAGGTAGTATTAGTTCTCTGATCAATATTATTTGCTGACTGGAGATGCTCTTTGTTTGCTTTGTTTGGGAGGTGTTTTTGAGCAACTTCATCTATTTGTTTTTCAATTAATTTCATGTTCATCAGTGTGTCAGCGTTTTTCCTCTGTATAATGAGTGGGGGTAGATTTGCAGAAAAAAATAAACGTAAAAGTAGTCACTTGGATGGAAAGTAAACTTGGTTTCAAAGTATGGTTTACCGGGAGAAGACTAATTAATTCCACAGGGGTGCTTTGTTTTGCTTTTTTCTCATTGTTGTATTCTAAGGTCTTTTTGACAAGTTGCAAGTAGCTGCTTATGCCTACGGAGACCTCGACTTGCATTGCTAATAACTCCCAAAATGTAAAGCCACTGTTTTAATTAATACATTAGCTTTGCAATAACACTAAACACTACTCTGAAATAATCCCAGTGCCATATATCAACATACAACACAAGAATAGTTTATGTACCAGGAGTTTGCCCGTATAGGTCTGGCCGGGTAGAAATGACTCCACAATGTGTAACGAGTGGCAAGACTTGTGTATTGTTGTTCTGTCTGTTTTTCTTCCCTTGATAATGAGCAATGAGCAGATGTCAAGCTGTGTTTCTAGAACAGAGTACACACTTCTTCTTCTATTATCATTATTTATTATTATTATTAATCCACTAGCCACTATTGATTTGTCACCTCCCCTACTCACCCTTACAATGATGACCTATATAATAGTGTCTGCACAGTGCAATAAACTTTGTATATAGTAATATGAATAGCCAGGGACACTCCTCACATGAGGTCAGTTGCCTCAGGTGGCACTCAGAGAGACACTGGGGGGAGGGGGGCAAGGCTGAGCCTGGAGTGTCCATGGGACATTCTGTTCTTAGTGCAGCTTGGTAACATGGAGTCTGGTAAGGCCACATGTTCAGAATTACTGAGCTCCCTGCGTGGCTGTGCGACAAACGCAGTGGCAAGGCAACTCAGTAACATTGAGTCTGATAAGAGTGCTGATTTGATGAGCCGTTTTGATTTGAGGCTCGGCCTCATTGAGTAGAGCTCCTGGCCACTGCACCTACCTATGTGACAGATGCACGAGTCAGGAGCTTTGCTATTAATGCTGAGTCTGTGTTTTTATCAGGCTCAGCATCGTGTTACCACCCAAGATGTATGTTTTTGCCCTGTGGGAGGTTAGGGTTGGCCAAAATGCTGGCCTCAAGCAACAATTAACATAGACATGCTCATATAATTGGTAATGGCATGCAGCATTACACAATAAAATTACACTCTGCATTGCATCCATAGTTAGGGTGTAGTATGAAACTTTGTCATATTACCTGGCTATTTCACTTTGCAATAGCCAATAGCAAACTAGCTATTGCACCCGACCACTGCTGCTGTCAATCAGTTCTCTATCAGGTCCTCTTCACGCGGCTCTGACTTACCCAGCCAGAGCCTCATCTCAGCCAGACTGTGGGTGCACTGCAGGGGGCGGGACGTGTGACACACTTCTCCTCTCCCGCCGCCTGTTACTAGGGACGCGGCCAGGAGAGGAGAACCCGCCCCCTTACTGAGTCGGCAGTGCGGGCCTCAGTGTTCTAACACCGGGACCCTGCACTGCCCCATATTGCATGGGGGGGTGCCCGGACCTCAATGGGCCCCCCGACAGCCTCAGGCCGAATGGTCAGTTCGCCCCGGCGCTCTCCTGCCCCCCCCCTCACTACAACACTGCCGGGACCGTGCCTTGCCGGGTGCTTGAAGGCTGCTCTGCCGTGCTGCCGGCTGGACTGACGGTCCGACGGTCGGCAGCCGGACGCGGACCCCCACATCTCTCCCTACCTTGCCACTGGTCTGGTGCCTAGGTGTGATGGCCCCCCCCCAGGCTCAGACCCTGGTGCAGCTGCACCGACTGCACCGGCGTTAGTTACGCCCCATGTACAAGTGCATGTAAAGATACTTTTACAGCTCCAAGACTAGACTAGAGAAAAATTAAAAAGTTAGGAGGCAGCTATCCTTTTTAAGGAGCATACAGGGTTCCTGGGAGTTGTGCATACCTGTGTTAATGTAGGATATGTTTTTTTAGAACTATATATAAGGGATGCACCAATACCATTTTTCAAGTACAAGTACTGATAAATTTTTGTTAATTGTCATTTGACAATTTTTCTAAAACAATACAGACTCATGATTTCCGGACTGTGGTGGAGCGCCAGAGCCCGATCCCAGCTGCAATATGTATCGAATAATTATGACTGTAATTAAAAACATAACAATATGCCTTTATGTAAATCTTAATCAAGATAGAGGGCAGAGATGGTTAAAAGAGAACTATGGGGTAAGTGTTTTTCCCCATAGTTCTCTTTAGGGTCATGGGAGGACATATACTAACCTCCTCCCATTACCCAAAGCTCAGTATATCGCGGGCTATTGGCCACAATATACTGAGAGCGCCACAGCTCAATACTGTCTGGATCCACCCAGCTGCGGGATTGACAGCGGGCTATGCCTATCTAGAGGCAGAGCCAGCTGTGCCCATCCCTTCCCCTGTTTATTCCTTCACTCAGCGCTGGAGGATCGCAGAGGGGAGGGGGGAATCCCTAAGGGGAGCCGCGACTGATAGTCACCACTCACTGCAGGGAAGTGAGCAGATCGGCAGCTTGTTTCAGCTCACTTCCCGATCTATAGAGCCAACATGTGACAGCTTCTTTGTCACAGGTCGGCTCTAACTATGAGGATGAGTGGAAATCACTCACCTCATAATTCTCTTTTAATTCTGTCAATGAACACAAATATATCAACTATCAAGTCAATTCCATCTCCAAATGAAGTTTAGCGTCTGTGAGCTGACTGATGTCAGAGATACTTAATGTCAAGCCTGTACCTATGTTTTCAAAAGCACAACGTTTTGATTCATATTAGGTGGACAGTAAATTAAAATCGTATTGCTGGGCCTTAATCAATAGTGTGGATGAATCATCAAACTCTATTACATGTTAATGTGCGTGACTCCATTTCACCTCAGTTGGCGCAATCACACCTTATCATTGCTATACAATTATTTATATAGCTTTGCAGATACTGAGGGGCCTTGCAATGGAAAATAATGACTAGATTAAAAAAAATTATTATAAGATGTTAACAGCTGTCTCCTTTCTTTTTGACATATCGGTATGTCTGCATTTCATGTGATTGTCCCTGCTTAACAATAGTGCAGAGACAAAAAAGGTGGGAATATGTAACCACAAGAGGGCGACATTGTACCGGATATTGAACAATTTGCTTTGCGTAGACAAAAACTGGTCAACCTTAAAAACATTACAAAATCAAATTGTAGCTCTTTCTCTTTTGGACATAAAGAATAATGTTTAAAATCTTATTTGTCATTTGTCGTACTGAAATAAGCAGCGGCTGGTTTATACAGTTATGTAAATTACAATAGACGGTAGAGAGTTATTACAACAGAAGGTATCTGCATGTCTTCAGTCTATCAAATCCAAAAAACACAATCTGGTTGGCTAGATGTCCAAGACAAATGTAGCAGCATCAGTTAACTTAACATTTGTCTTGGACATCTAGCCACACAAAAGGGTTACTGGGCAACAAAGCTGACTTTAGGCCCAAGATGGACAAGCGGCAACTACCTTGAATGTAAACTCCACTCTTGTGATTTATAGGTGTCATGGACCTTTAGAACAGGAGGTTGTTTGTGAGGCTGGTATGAATGGCACTCTGAAAGATACTTCTGCAGTTGCTCCGCAGTATCCACTCAGTGCTATCTGTTATTTTCACTTTAATACTGCCACAGCTTCTGAACTTGAGTATCTCTTTAATTGGGATGCTGATGAGCCACCAACTAACTGTAGTATTGATCCTAATTCATCCACCAAGCCTTCTTATCATTCCACATTGTCTAATAAGACCCTCATAAATTATATTTTATTTCAATATACACTTACACTCAACATTAAGAGGGTTATTCACAAAGGAGATGAAGGATTTAGCCGTAGCTTCAGCTTATCCTTCGGCTCACTTCAGCCGCCGGAGCCATTCAGTTCAGCCCAACCCAAGGGCTGCTGTATGGGCTATTCACAATTCAAGGACTTGTCAAAAACTTTAGTTTAGTTTTTTTTTCAATTAAAGGATTTTTTCTAAAAGTCTGATCTTTTTATTTACTTTAACCCGTTAGTAAATGAGTAGGGGTACAAGTACCCCTTACTCATTCATAAGAGAGGGGGGCATCATATGGGTTCCCCCGTTATTAAAGCGGTACCCCAATGCAAATAAGCCCCCTGCCCGCAGACCCCCACAACCACCATGTCAGGGCTGTGGTGGAAGAGGCTCTTGTCCTCATTGGCATAGGGGCAAGGTGCTTTTCCAGGGGGGACGCTCGCTCATTCTCCTTCTTTACTGTCCTGCCAGGCCTGTGCTCAGATTAATGGTCTGGTTGGGAATTTTAAGGGGAAACCCACGTTTTTTCCCCCATTTTTTGGGGGCGGGCCTGGTAGGACTTTTGGGGGAACCCCCACACAATTTTTTTTTTTTTAACTTTTTAACTTGGGATCCCTCCATAACTGAGCCAAATGCCGAATGGAGCTAAAGCTAGCCCATGTACAGCTGAAATCAGCCATACTCGGCTGAAGTGAATAGCCGAATGCCGTTTGGCTCCCTTCACTTTGGCTCGGTTATTCACTCAGCTGCTTTAGTGAATAACCCCCCAAATATTTAATAAAGCTTCTCAGGAAAGATAAGCATAGTGACCACTTATCAGTCACCTATCAGGACCCATCACATCCTGCTAGTCAAAGCTCATTTATTTCAATCCTTGTACCGAGTTTGATTATTGAACTGTTGCATCAGAACTGTTCATCTGTGTAATTGTTTAATCCCATGTATGTGTATCTTTAGAATGAAAATAATTTCTTTAGCATGATTTTTTTATATAGCAAATACAGGGTCTCTGTATTGCATAAAGTACATTTCACAAATTACCTGCTTGGCAGGGCCGGTGTTAGTCTATTTTGCACCCTAGGCAAGACCAGCTACTGGCTCCCCCAACCCCCCTCCACCCCCCAGACAGATTTGTCTTCAGAAATCCGGTGACTGGATTGCAGTGTGAGGCATGGGGGAGTTTAGTGTGCGATGCAGTGCATTCCAGCACCTAAACATGCTGGAACGCACTGTAATTAGTGTGAACAATCCCTAAGAGCTTTCTGGGCTCTGGGGCAGGAGGAGTCATGGCGGTGCACTCAACTCAATGGCACCGCATCCACACACCCCCTACTCGCAGTGCGATCACCCGCACCATGCAGCATTTTTTCTAATCCCACTGGAACAGAAAACAGGCATTGATGTGCCCCGCGTTATGGTGCAGGTTATCGCACTGCTGGTGGGGGGGCGTGGGTGCAGTACCATTGACTTGAATGCACCATTATGCCTCCTCCCACTCCAGAACCCAGGGAGCCTTCAGGGCTTGTTCACACCAATTACAGTGCCTTCCTGCGTGTTTAGGTGTTGGAATGCACTGCATCACACACTAAACTCCCCCATGTCTCACGCTGTGCAATCCAGTCCGTTCCAGCAGTGAATCGTGCTGGAACGCACTGGAGCTGGTGCCTAAAATATTTCAGAGCAAGCTATAATATTTGAGTCACATATTGAGGCTTCTGATTCTGAACAGTATGCTAAAGCATACTTGAACACTTTTTGAAGTCTGCGTATGTGCCTAGGCATTCCTCACCATGCTTAGCAATGCAACATACAGACAAGTTAGAGGTGTGGCTTTGCATTCTCACTGTTTGTAGGCAGGGAGTAAGAGTAGAAGTAAGGCCTCATACACACAGTGTAAAGTTGGGCCGTATAGATCCATGTGGCGTGCACGGCCATATCAGGTGCTGCATGTGAATGCACACATCAGTCTGTTCTTCCCTATGGGAGGACGCGGTCGTACACTGTCATACACACACTCGAACTGCACATCTGTGCAGGTCTGGGTGTCCGTGCTTGCACCTGAGTATGGACACCCAGACCAGCACGGATGTGCAGCATATGGCTGCGCCCTCCCAAAGAGAAGAACAGGCCGATACGTGCAATCACGCGCAGCACCTGTCCCTCCCATGAACTGCAGCATCTGTCCCTTCTGGGAACGGCCGTACACGCCGCGCGGATCTGTGCAGCCGACTCTACACTGTGTGAGTGAGGCCTTAGGGAGCAAACACCACAACAGACTAGACTGAAAGTAAGATTAGAAGAAGAAGTCATATGTTACCATGAGAAATTGATTAGGGCAAATCAAGGCAAGGCAAATATTCAGGGACACGCAGAGGGGAGGTATTGAGCAATGGGTAGCAAACATATGAGGAAAGCCAGCAGAGTTTTTCTTAGGAAGGATTGTGCAAAGGTGTATGCAGTGCAGAAACTGGAGACAAATGATGATTGGATGCAACCACGCCATTGAGTTGCTATACTAAAGGCGTTGACTACAGTTATCCAATATTTTCATTTTAAAATCAAATTCCTGTTTACTTATTTTATCTGCATTGGGTATCTAAGGTGAAATCTTTTAGTAAATCAATTTCAATATCAATTGCTGTTTTTTTTAGCAATGACCATCACAGCAAAAAAATATCAAAATCTGTTACCTGTTAGGTAAGGAAATTAACCACATTTTCCCTCCAGATAGATTTTAATAATAGTGCAACTGTTCAAGAAAATGGTTTCTCGCTCACCTTTTAGCTCGGTCTCCATCGCCATCTCATCTGCAGGGAGTGGAGCCTGGAGGAGGGGGGCGTTGGGCTCAGTGTGGTGCCGTTCCTCATTGGCTGCCTGGTTGCCTATTCAGCTTGCAGTTCTGCAGCGGGCAGGCGGCATTATCCAAATCGGCCACCCACCTCACACAGCATCAGTGTGGGCGTACAATGCCGGCGGAGTTTGGGGGGAGCCTGGTTGCCTAGCTACAATTCAGCGTCCTGCAGTCTTTGGCGGGCGGCGCACACACAGTATCAGTCCAGTCCACGATCGCACTCTTCGGACGGTGCATACAGGTGTGACGGAATGTGGGGGCAGCCGGGCCGATTGTGCCCTAGGCGGCAGCACACCCTAGGCGGCTGCCTAGTTTGCCTAGTGGTAGCACCGGCTCTGCTACTTGGATTATATACTGTATATGTGCGAAATATACAGAACAACAAGGGAAGTTAAAATGCCAGAAAGTAATAGATAGAACAGTATAGTCTCACGATCTACAGGATCTGTGTATCAATTGGTCAGAACAGATGGCCACCTATGCCATGCTAAACTCATACAATGTGTTCCATCCATGTAGTCCCAGAATAGAGGTGGTGAAACAAATCTACAATAATAACGTATGCTGTTTTGTCTATATAACCTTAAAAAAAACACAAATAGTGTGGCTTTGTATTTATTAAAGCAGACCTTTACCCCCTTGTACTAAAAATCACATCAGCATGAAGCTCTGCATGCTGATATGAAATCTTCTTACATTCATTAGTTAAACAAACATATTTTGCTTTTACTTACAATTATTGTTTTTTCCACTTCCGGGTCCTCTTAGGCATTAGTGATGTATCCTGGGAAGCATTGCATCCTGGGAAGGTTACATCAGCAGATCATTGCTGGGAAATCTCATCTGTAATCTCACAGATCTCAGGGAAAGGGAAAGACAAAGACTGTGATGATGTGCATGGTCAGGAAGAAAAGGGAGATATATTAATCTGCCCTTAGTAAAAATGACCACTGTGATAAGAATGGGCAGGGAAAGATAAATAAAGTATTCAAAGAATAAAAAGCCGGCAATTATTTAAGGTATGGGTAAAGTTCCCTTATAATACATTATGCAGTCCCAGTACAACAGAGCTCTGAGAAGGGGGGAGCAGCACAATTAGTTAATCTGGTGTATTACGGTGGAAGGACCATGCTGATAAGAGAGAAGGGCAGAGTAATAGAGATTTGAGCTAATCAGTGTGATGCTTTCTCCTTTCACTGTCCAGTTACAGGGTGAGGAGAAGACCCATAACTGAAAGTGAAACAGCAGCATAGAAAGATCGAGGGGACAACTTCTCAAAACCTTGTTTCTGTGTGCAGTGCTTTAGGATCTGCCCCCTGCTCGTGCCTTGCTGATCCTCTTATCCATAGTGCAGGTCTTCAAGAAAGGGTTTATCTGATTTGAAAGACTCTCTGTAGTTTACAGTGACATGAAACAGTTAAAATGCTTCTGATAGCTAGAGAAGAAGTAATCATATTTTAGACTTTAGGTCACATGAGAAACCTCAGAAGCATATTTTTTATTCATTTATTTACTTTTATTTATTACATACTTTTTACTCAAAACAGTAATGGGATTTGGTAATGCTGGCATGTCCCCTGCTATTTTCTGTGAAATATACATTTTAATGACGGCTCCACTTTGAAGAACACTTTGATAGATCCACTTTAAAGAACATGATATATGTGTATGATTAATGGATACATTTGAGCAATACAAGATCTATCAGTCTTCTCAGCCTTGCAAAAAATACTGTATCTCTGTAGCTTGTTTTTTTAACATTTATCTACACCCCAAAACCTATTTTTTTTGTTTTGGATAGAGTAGGCACGGATTAGGACCCTTATCAGCTTCTTATTTGTACTAATGACCAGTAACACTGGGAAGCGATGGGAAAATCCCACTAAAATAGGAATAGAGGAGAAATCTTCCAATTTGGAAACATGTAAAGCTGGTAGATTATAAAATGTTAACATCTCCAAGCTCGCTTCTGACAAGGACTACAATCTCACGTTTAGTTTACTAAATTGTATTGAGATTGTAGTCCATCCCGGGAGTGATCTTGGAGCGGTGGATACTTTACAACACACACAGGGACCATGGGGAACAAAAGTATCCACCCTCCAGAAGAAAGGACAGTGTCAGCACCAATTCAGAGATGATTTGAGTGATACACAAATAAGATACATTTTTATTAAAAATTAGGGTAATAGTTAGGGTAGTTGAATGTATTCACTACTTAATAAATCTCTGACCAGGATTATTTATGCAGGGAGTGTGTTCAGACTTTTCAGACCTCTCTTGGTGCATGTCCCTTTCAGCTCAGAGGCTCATTAAGCAGTGACATCGGGATCAGGACGACAGTCCTGGAGTCTAGACCATTCAAATATTTCTATCCTCACAGTCCCTCTTTAGGCCCCACAGCTACTTCTTTCATAAGGCACCATACAGTCTCCTCCCGACACAGTTCTTTTTTATTGTGTTTTTTTCTGCTTTTTTTTTTTTAATATCCATGAAGCTCGGATCTGGGGCTGAGAATTAGATCCATTTAGATGAATCAAGCAATAACTCTCTACAGCAATCATGCCTGGCAAGTGCTGTGTTCAGTCTTTGATTTCATCAAAATGGTAATGTGTTTTAAAAAAGCAACAGACAAATAACTCCAGAGGAACTGCTAGAAACTTTATTTGTAAATCAGATCCTGTGTTCTGCAGCTTGAGCTTAGAATTCCTTATTATTGTGGGAGAGGGAAGAGTATACAGATGTAACTGTTTAACTGCTGGGTTCTATGTAGAAAACCATCTGCACAATCCAGCTCAGAAAAGTCATCCACTTGTTAAGGTTCAATATATTATGCCACTGTTATTGGGTGCACTGCAATTTAAAGGGGAAATGCCCATTTTTTGCCTTTATTTGTTTATTAAATATATTGTTAGTGTATTCTCTACTAGAACTGTAAGCAGTAGCAGAGTAATCAATTTATTGTATCACAACAAGTAGAAAAGTGTGTCCTTGGTGAAGAGAAGAGTGTACATTTTGATGGGCGCTAACGCGTTTAGGTCTCCAGGCACCTTGTGGGGGATCCAGTACTGCTAATATAGCTCCCCTGGTGCTTAAGCAGGAGTAACTATTTAAATTTAGTTGCTCTCTGATACTGATTTGATAGTTCTGCTCCATACTGTTTCTCCTGGGTTCTAGTGAGGGTTGGCTTCAGCTTCCCGGTTGGAGAGTATCCCTGGTAATATGTATTTATTTATTTATTAATTACTGATATTTATAAAGTGGGACAAACAATTTATGCAGCACATATTTGCACATTCACATCAGTTCCTGTCCTCAAAGAGCTTACAACCTAGGTCCCTATCTCACATGCATACATACAAGGGCCAATTTAGACAGGAGCCAATTAACCTACCAGTACGTCTTTGGAGTGTGGGAGGAAACTGCAGTACCCAGAGAAAATCCACGGAAACACAGGGAGAACATGCAAGCTCCTTGCTGATAATGTCCTGTCCTCTGCTGCCCAAAAGCACTTAAGGATAGTGTTGATGGATACAACTAATTCCCACACAGATGTTCTGGTGTTGATGATGTTTATTGAACAAACTTTAGGAGAGAGAGCTTGGGCACAGGACACTCTAATAGTGGGGGAAGCTGCATGAATCAGAATGAGGAATGTTTGTATTTCCCTGGCCAACCACTCGGTGGGTTGTTACCAATAGTGCATGCTAGGGGAGGGTATAAATGTTCAGGGGTGACCTTGGGATGTCAGTTGAGTCTCCCTTGGGCTGCAGTCTGGTGGAGGGGTGCTGTGGGTTGCTTGATCTTCCTAGGCTTGCCGCTTAGAAAGTGACCATGTGCTCAGACTGAGGCCTGAGACTGAGGCTTGAGGATGGTTATGGCATGGAGCAACTTAGAAAAGGTTGTAACTTATTTAACAGGCACAAGGAGCCTGCAAAGTTAATGCTCTACCAAAGCATGGTGATTTCCTCTGAAATGGACTAGTAGTTATAACATCAAGCCAGTTGCTAAAGACACAGATTGCCACATTGGCTTAAAGGTCCTCTATCTGTGAATTCTGAAATTACTTTGTGCTTTATTTTGGAGTCTACAACATCCTGGGTTTCCTGTGATCTCCTATGCTCTCTTTCCCAACGTTTGTTCAGTAAAAGTTCATCAGCACCAGAACATCTGTGTGGGAATCAATTTTATCGGAAACCACTGAAGGGTTGGTAAGTGCTTTTGGGGCAGCAATGAAACTGTAAACCCTAGACAGGCAAGGAGAGCCCAATTCATCCAGTGGCTCCTTCGAACACAGGGATCATCTTTAAAATATCTTTATACCAACAAAACTAAAACAAGAAAGTGCAATAGAATGATATGCGCATTTATTCTTCTGCACACTGCTATCAACCCTTTACATCTAGTATACTTTTGCATAAAAACAGAATTCTTGGTTCACATACTGCATATTGCAATACATGTTCAAGCTGGCCAACTGTGTCACTATGATCCCTCTCTGTCCAGTCCCTACTCTACTGTGCAAAGTGTTAAATACTTACTTGCTCAGAGCTTACTTTAATTGACCTATAGTGCCAATTTGGGGTAAAATAACACAGTTGGAGGAAAGATTCTCTATCCAAATCCAAATATTTTATAAATATACAACGTGAGGTGCTAGAAAGGTTGTGGCCACATGTTAACACTCAAATATCTCAAGTAAATGTATGTATGTTAATCCTAAATCAATTTTTCGGTAGGTTGGCCACCATCTTTTTTTTTTACTCTATGCACTTTCATAGCACATTTAATAGTATATTTGAATGCACAAGACCACAAAACCACATTGGATAAATAGAAAATCCATTCTTTAACAAAATCACATGCACTTTGGTCAAAAATTAACCTGTTTTAAAGAGATATTATTTCGTGGGCATGGCTGATTAACTAACTATGGTAGATACAGGCATGCCGTGGAATGGCAAGACACCATGTATCCCCAACCAGGAAGCACAGAGTGGCAAACTGACCACTCTTGCACAGCTGTGCTTCTGTGCTTGCCATGATCAGAATAACAAATGATAAACAGGGAACTGGATCATTGTTTTGTGAAACTGTTGAGAAGTTTCTTACCAAGAGATCCTACAAGTAACAGCACGTAAGTTACTGCCTATCAGCAGTGATGTCAGATAGATGTGATAGCCGGGCACACACGGCAGACTAACAATGCTCCTGCTAATAGTGAGGCAGTGGCTTAGCGTTGTCAGCATGCAGCAATAGATGCGGTTTCTGGCAGGATTTCTACTAAGAAACTTTGCAATATACTCGCAAAAAATATTTTCTTATGACAACTGTATACAGAAAGACATGATTCCAAACATACAGAAGGTCCTGGAGCAAAAGATAGAAAAGAATAGGCGAAAGGACACATGACAGGGCAGACAGGACCTCACGATAGAAAGGGTTAGGAAAAGGGGGGTGTACAAGGGGTGGTCTCTTACCTTGGTTTGGCCAATTAGGTGGGTCAGGAGGAGTCTCCCTGGTGGTCTGAGAAGGGGCGGAGGGTCAGCCAGCAGTTTAGGGTTGCCACACGGTGAGATCAATTCCCACCCTCCCTCCCTTGTCTCATTCGTTGTTGGGGTAACGTTATGTGTGGTGCTGGGTGGTGTCGTCTGTTGCGGCGACTTATGTCAGGCTGGTCATGACTCCAGTTGGGTGCGTCCGAGGTACGCAGTCCCGGGAGCTTGCAGGTCACGCAGGAGTGACGTTAAATGACTGAGGGTAGGAGCTCTCTGAGTTTTATGTACGATGTTGCCCCTGAGTCGGTGAGTTGCGGCTAGGGGCCAGTTGGTTAAGTCGTATGCAGAGCTCTACGGTAGGAGACCAAGGGTGTCTTCACAGACCTCAGCTTCACATTGATAGGAATACATTGTATTTAAACTGTTATGGTTGAATGTTTTATATTCAATTTGTTATAAAGTTAATATATTTAAATAAACGGCTACTACAGCCATTTTATATCAAACTTGGTGTGGTCTATTATTGGGTATGGGTATTTATAATGGGATAGGGCTGTAGCAAGCCATGTTAAGAATATGCTTATGTCTTACCCTGTCATGAAAAATAAATTCCAGGTTTTCAAACACTCTACCCATCTGTATACTGTTATGCATCTTTATATACTTCTAGCAAATGTTTGCATAAAAACAGGGATTCTTGGTTCACATTAAGGGTCAGGTTTTACCATGCAACCAGTGTGAACAAGCCCAAACTCCAATAAGCTGTATCAGTGATGTCTCTCTTACTGGTCCCTACAATACTTTGCAAAATGGAATATATTCACATGTTCTTACCATACTTTAGCAGACATAGAGTGCCTATATTAGCCCAATTGCTGTGTTCCGGGCACCCCTTTTCAATGAACCTCCTGTGTTCGCCTATGCGTTTGTGGAGGGGTCGGATGGTACGGCCTATGTACAGGAGGTTGCAGGAGCATTGTAAGCCGTATATTACGTGGTCGTGGGCGCATGTAATGAATTGTGAAATGGGGTAACTTGTCCCGGAGCTATCTTGGAAAGAGGACTGGCCATGAGAGATAAATTGACAGGTGAGGCATTTTTTCGTTTTTTACACCTGTGGACACCAATTCTGTTGCTAAATGTGAACCTCAGTATTGGTTCGGGTTTGTGAGTGGGCAGTTTGCAGGGGGCCACTATATTTTTAATGCGCCGTGCTTTTTTGAAAATTACGGAGGGTTTGGGTGGTAGTAGGGGGCCCAGGATGGGGTCACAGAGTAAGATATGCCAGTTTTTCTTTAAGATAGATTCAATAGCCTTGAACCTGCTGTTAAATGGGGTGATGAATCGGACCGGGTTGGTGGACTGGTGTCTGTTTTTTTTGTAGTCTCTTGATGATGGGGTGTTAGTGATGAAGTGGTCACGGGCCTTGTTGATGAGGTTTGTGGGATAGCCCTTTTCGATGAACTTGTCTTTCATTACGTGACTTTGTGAGATGTAGTCCTTCTTGTTAGTGCAGTTTTTGTTGATCCTCCAGAATTGCCCTTTGGGGACATTCCGCTTCCAGAGGGGGTGGTGGCAACTTTTGTAATGGAGGTATGAGTTGCCGGCAGTGGGTTTGAAGTGTGTTTTCGTGATGATTTCAGTGTTGAAGTGGGTGAGTTCGAGGTCAAGAAAGACTAAAAGGGATTGATCTGTGACGTGTGTGAAAGTAAGTCCTGAGGGGTTGTTGTTGCAGTGTTTGACGAAGTCATTGATGGTGTCAAGTGGGCCGTCCCAGATGATGATGATATCATCAATGTAACGTCCGTAAAAGATCAGGTGTCGGGCGAAGGGATTGTTATGCCAAATGTGAAATTCCTCCCAGAAACCCATGGTTAGGTTGGCATAGCTGGGGGCATAATTGGCCCCCATAGCTGTGCCTTGGATTTGGAGGTAAAATTCCTCTAAGAAGGTGAAATAATTGTGCTCGAGGGTAAACTTGGTGGAATTGAGGATGAATTGGGTTTGTTTGTGATGGAGCTCAGGTTCTTGGGACAAGAAGTGTTGTAAGGCCTGGAGTCCTATTTCATGGGGGATGGAGGTGTAGAGGGAGCAGACATCAAGGGAGACCTAATGATATGTGGGCTCCCAGGAGTAGTGGTGTAATATTTCAATTAAGTGTCCAGAGTCTCTCAGATAGGAAGGGAGGGTGGTCACAATGGGCTGTAGGAAATGGTCTACGTATCGGGAGAGGCCTCTGGTGAGACTGTCAATACTGGAGATGATGGGGCGCCCTGGGGGTGTGGTGCTGTTCTTGTGTATCTTGGGTAGGTGATAGAAGAAGGGTGTTTTGGGTTGGGGGGACACAGAACTGCTTTCTCTTTTTTAGTGATGATCTTTTCATTGAACGCTTGTTCGATAAGGGGTTTTAAGGCGTTCTGGAATTGGGATAGTGGGTCAGTTTTTAGTTTCTGGTATGTGGTGGTGTCTGACAGTAGTCTATGGGCCTCCTGTATGTAATCGTCATGGTCTTGGATGACGATACCACCGCCTTTATCAGCTTGTCGGATGGAGATGAGTTTGTTATTGGTCAGCTCTTTGAGGGCTTTCCGTTCCTGGTTGGATAAGTTTGTTCTGGTGGGTTGTTTGGTCTGGCTCTTTGTTTTTGGATTGGCATTTTTGTGTGGGGGATCACATAACTTGATGAAGTCAGTGTATGTAACTTGGTAGAAAGTTTCAATGTGGGCTCCTTTGGATTTGAGAGGGTAGAATTTGGACGGGGGGGTGGAAGGAGGTGTGTCTGTACAATGGGCTGGATAGATTCTGTAGAAGAAAATCAGCTGGGTAGTTAGGGTCAGCTAACTCTTCCAAGATCGCCAATATATCTCCGTCGGGTGCCGAATCTTGGGGGGGCATGGTGACATTAGGTACTTGGGCCTTGGTGTCTGAGGGTGTGGTTTTGTTGTAGTGTCTTTTGAGGGTGAGGTTGCGGATGAACTTATTGAGGTCTTTGAACAGGGTAAAGGAGTTAGGGTTGATGTCGGGTGCAAAATTTAGGCCCTTTTTAAGTAGTGCTTCCTCATGGGAGGTTAAAGTGTGGTTGGAGAGGTTGAAGATTTTTACTCTGGATTGTCTAGGGACTGTCTTTCTCTCTTTGTGGCGTAGTGAGTGTGACCCTCCTCTTCCTCCTCTTCTGTTTTTTTTCTTTTTTGGGGGCGCAAGGTGCCTGATCCTAAAAAATGATGTGGAGGGGATGAAGTGGTGTCAGTGTTGTTGGGATTTTACGTGTTAGAGTCGGGGGCTGAGTCTAAAGAAATGGGTGCGACTTGGTGGTCAGCAGGGGTGGTGTGGGGTGTGTTGAGTAGTGGGGGGTTGGTGGAAGGTTCGATGTGGGTGAGAGTGGATTCCGGGTGGTCTACCGCTGGGTGCTCAAGGGTGGTGGACAGGCTGGCTAGGAGTGGGTTGGGAGGGGGGTCGGTGTCAACAGTTCGGGACAGAGGGTGGAGGCGAGAGGTTCAGTGTGATTGGAGTGGGGTGTGTTGCAGTGGGTGGAAGTGGGTGCCAGGATGTACTTGGCTGCGGAATCATCCCAGATGAGTCTGGTGATGTAACTGGAGGGGTGCAATGGTAGGGACATAAGTGGTAGTGGGCAAGGTGGATGGCTCTGAGTGGGGGTTTTCCAGTTGAAGACTCTGTCCTCCGCATAATCTGTGTGGTCTCTGTAGTTTTTTGGACTTTGCTAAAAAATTTTTTTTCCCATTCAGGGTTTGGTTTTTGGTCAAGGTGGATGACCATTTGGTGAAGAGGCTTGTGTTGCCAAATTCTTTGATAATGTTGGTTTTTAGGTCATCCATTTTGGAGATTATGTGTTGTAATTTCGACCCCTCGCCGCTGATTACGCTCCACCATCCATCCATTGGTAAGTTGGTCATCTCCATTCATTTATATATGGTAGTAGCGCTTCTTTACTCCCCTTTTTTTCTTTGATCCCCTTGGCAAACGACGGACACCCCGGTCTGCATCTATTAAGAAGCAGCACACCCATCATCCCAACCCACACCCAGCCACCCCCACCCTTGTGGCAGCGCTGCATCTAGAGACAACTCTCCCAATTTTTCTATTAACCCAATATGTCCATTGAATAACAGTATGAACATGTATTGCAATGTACATGAACCAAGAATCCTGAAAGAATATAGACAGATTCAGGGTTATTTACAAAAGGGTGAAGAGTTTGGAGAAGGCAGGAGAAATTAACAATCTAGGACAACATAGCTGAACTGGAAAGTGAGCTGAATTGGAGAATTGTTCCAAATCAGCTGTGTTGTCCTAGATTGCTCACTTCTCCTGCCTTCTCCAAACTCTTCACCCTTTTGTAAATAACCCTTATTATGTCCATTTACCATGTGAACCAGCCAGGGTTGTTGGCGTTCCAATTATTTTTTAAGCTGTCCATATAAAATATAGACTTATTGAGGCTGTCTACATTGTCCATGAAAAAAAAAATTTCCCTGCATTTATGGCCGCCCCGTGTTCTAGTCCCATGTTGATGCTTTCTTGAATATTTATTTTCCAGTACTTTGCTAAATGATGAATAGTGCTTTGTATGTTGTTCGCTACTCTACACTGTGATGCCAACTTGCTTCAGCATTGATCAAGTTACACATGATGGATAAGTGGTAATATTTAATATCATCAGTAAATTATCCATTTTGCAAACCAGATACATATAAATATATAATTATGGACATTCCAAAGGTATCATGTTAGTATGTCCCCATACAATGTTTTAGGTGTTAATAATAATTTGGGCTGCTGTTGATATAAAATAACAAATACAAATTTTGGAATAACAACCCTGGAACCAGGAAGAGGAGGAACAGAAGTGCTGAGAAATATTACTTCTGGGAAACAAAGAAGCAACAAATAAAATAATTTAAAGGGGTGTGCATTGGGTTTTTTAAGGAAGGTCAATCTCCAGCCTTTTTCAACCAGGGCTTCATCAAACCCTAGTGTTCCTTCAGAGGTTGCTAGGGGTTTCTTGAGCAATGAACAATGCCTTTGAGATAGGAAACCACTGACACCAATGTATAAGGGGTGGAATCTTCCCATTGACCACCAGTGTAAGGAGCATTCTTTCCAATAAAAACCAGCACAATGGTTCCCTTCTCCAACTGACCACCATTGAAAGGTGGCGCTCCTTCCAATGCCCACTATTTTCAGGAGGTCTTTCTCCACTGACCACCAATGTAAGGGAACAATTTACTGACAACCACTTTTTCACTGACTATCACTGTAAGGGGGCTCTTTTCCACTGACTATTGATGTGAGGGAATACTATTATTTGTTTCATATCATGATTATTACTGAAAATAGTTTTGTCATATAGAGCAGAACTGGTACCTTATTCAATTATCTCAACTTGTTCATGCTAATGTACCATGAGCTGTAGATATAATATTTATTAGCAGGGATAGGAAAGTTATTTCAAGGGTTCCTCTGCATAAAACAGGTTGAGAAAGACTTGTCTAAATTATGCTCTGTGTGTTTCTTAGTGTGTTTCTTAGATGAAGCATTATCACATATTTAGAGTTCAGAACGTTTTAGAGTTTTCTCACCATTTTTTTGTTTTGTCTAAAGCATGATGGCATAACTAGAACTTATGAGGCCCCTTAGCAAAATGTTTAATTTTTTACAGGCATTGATGCATGTTGTACAGAGGCAGGCTATTGTTGACTATAAGTGTTCTGTTTCTAATGCTATGTGCAATTGAGCATCCCACCTAAGACCTAGTCTGTGTGGACAGTATGGCAATTTGCTGACCCGGCATAAATCCACAGGCAGGGTCAATTCACCATGTAGACTCAGTTCCAATGTAGTTAATTCCATACTTGGCAGGTTACAAAGATGTTTTTTGAGTACTTCTTGAAGGTAAAAGAGCATCACAGAATAATTTGCTTCCTAATTTTATGGAGGGAGCTCTTTACTCCATGAGGGTAAAAACAAAAGTATGTATAGTAAGACAGAGCAAGACACAATAATTATAACATAGCAGACTGTAATCTGGACAGAATCAGTGTCATTTGTAAGCAGGTCTTAGAGTCTGTAATGCAATGTGCGCTCCATCAGAGTGCAGGCAGAGACCGTGTGCTTTCTGATGTACAGGTAAAACATCACAGCAGAATGTATATAAGGACATTGAATTATGCTTTCACTCTTCTGCTTCATGCAAATGCTGCTATATGCAATTGAACATAACTCCAAACACCCAGTCTTTATACAGTATAGCAACTTGCTGACTTGGCAGAAATCCACAGGCAACTCAACTCACTATGAAGACTCAGAGTGAAATCTAATGTAGGGTATTCCTGACTTGGCAGGTTAAATGGACATTTTCTTGAGCATTTCTTGAACGTGAAAGAGCATCACACAACAATATGCTTCCTAACTCTATGGGAGGAGCTCTTTGCTCCATGAGGGCAAAAACGAATTTAGCTAGAGAGCATGGGGAAGTAGGGAGTGTCTAAGGCTCTATTCACACATGAGCAGTTTTCTGCGTGTATTTGGCTGTACGAATACACGTTGAACTGCAATAAACCTAAAAAACAATGCATTGTAATGTGCATTGTTCAGACTATTGCAGTGGTCATGTGGTATGAAACCGTGCATTGCCACAAAATAGTCCAAGTGTGATTTTATGGGTGGGTTCCGCACGTACTGGATATAGTAATAGCCCCGAATGTGCGGAATACGTGCATATGTTAACATTTGTGGGAAAATGCGCGACCGCTATGTGTGAATAAAGCCTTACAGGAGACTATACTATGTAACAAAAAACAAGAAGGGGATAAAAATTGGCATGTGTCAAGGCACAAAACATATTACAAAAAACCCTAAGGCAGGTGGCTGGTGGCAGCACAGTGGGTATTACATTATATTTTTATAAGTGGGTTTGTTTTTATGTGTTTTTATGGGCTAGGGTATATTGTTTGTATTTTTGTATACTGAAGAATTTTGTAACTGCATAAATAAGCTTTGGTCATTGTATTGCAGTAACTGGTTTTACGGATGCTTTTGTGTCTGTATTTACTTATTTGCTCTCCTTGCTGGCATGTCAGGGTGTTGTGATCCCCATATGTAAAAATTATATCAGAATATTATCCAGCAGATCATGGATTCCTAAATATGGCCAAAATTAATTAACAGTATTATCATTACCAATAATGAATATCAAATGAGAAATAGATATAGAAAAAAGCAATAAACCATAGTGAAGCAGATATGCCAGAGGGCACAGTGCTAGATGCATTGTTCCTGGGTGGCCACTCCATGTCTAAAAGGGTTATTCACAAAGCTGCCGAACTGAACAGAGCCGAATGCTGTTCGGCTATTCACTTTAGCTCAGTACGGCTAAATTCAGCCGTACATTGGCTGAAATTAGCAGTACATCGGCTTGCTTTGGCTGGCTTCAGTTCAGCTGAACATGCTCAGCATGTTCCACTGAGCCGAAGTGAAGAACATGTTCGACATCTGGATCGGCTGAGCTGAACCTCCGGCAGGCTACTCGCTGCCATTCGATCTATTCTCTGAGGTGCCGAACAGCAGTAAGCGGCATTTGGCTTGGCTATTCTGTTCGGTACCTCCGTGGTACCGAGCAGAATAGAAAATCAGTGAAAAAAGTTGAAAAAAAAGGTAGAAAAAAATGTTTAAAAATGTAAATAAATTATACATTTAAAAAAATAAAGATTTGTTTAAAAAAAAAACAATTGGACGGAGCTAGCATGGACAGCAAGCTCCACCCAAATGTTTCCTATTGGCTGAGACCTGCTAGAATCTTCTAGCAGGTCCCGACCAATGAATAACAACAGGATGACATCATAGCTGGCTCCGCCCAGTTATCATTGTTTAATGATAGTTCAGCGTGAGATCAGAGAACCATAAAAAAACTGTCATAGATTCTACCATCATAGATTCTACCATT